>NC_056747.1:1456645-1664145 GCF_019279795.1 Protopterus annectens | reverse complement strand
ACTGAGATTACCATTAGCTGTGACTTTCTCTACCATTCCTTTATGTAATTGTATTAGCGAAGGTAAACCGAGATTACCATAATCTGTGATTTTCTCTACCATTCCTTTATGTAATTATATTAGTGAAGGTAAACCGAGATTACCATAATCTGTGATTTTCTCTACCATTCCTTTATGTAATTGTAATAGTGAAGGTAAACTGAGATTACCATTAGCTGTGACTTTCTGTACCATTCCTTTATGTAATTGTATTAGCGAAGGTAAACCGAGATTACCATAATCTGTGATTTTCTCTACCATTCCTTTATGTAATTGTATTAGCGAAGGTAAACTGAGATTACCATAATCTGTGATTTTCTCTACCATTCCTTTATGTAATTGTATTAGCGAAGGTAAACCGAGATTACCATAATCTGTGATTTTCTCTACCATTCCTTTATGTAATTGTATTAGCGAAGGTAAACCGAGATTACCATAATCTGTGATTTTCTCTACCATTCCTTTATGTAATTGTATTAGCGAAGGTAAACCGAGATTACCATAATCTGTGATTTTCTCTACCATTCCTTTATGTAATTGTATTAGCGAAGGTAAACCGAGATTGCCGTTATCTGTGATTTTCTCTACCATTCCTTTATGTAATTGTATTAGCGAAAGTAAACCGAGATTACCATTAGCTGTGACTTTCTCTGCCATTCCTTTATGTAATTGTATTAGCGAAGGTAAACCGAGATTACCATAATCTGTGATTTTCTCTACCATTCTTTTATATAATTGTATTAGCGAAGGTAAACCGAGATTACCATAATCTGTGATTTTCTCTACCATTCCTTTATGTAATTGTATTAGCGAAGGTAAACCGAGATTACCATAATCTGTGATTTTCTCTACCATTCCTTTATGTAATTGTATTAGCGAAGGTAAACCGAGATTACCATAATCTGTGATTTTCTCTACCATTCCTTTATGTAATTGTATTAGCGAAGGCAAACCGAGATTACCATTAGCTGTGACTTTCTCTACCATTCCTTTATGTAATTGTATTAACGAAGGTAAACCAAGATTGCCGTTATCTGTGATTTTTCTCTACCATTCCTTTATGTAATTGTATTAGCAAAGGTAAACCGAGATTACCATTAGCTGTGACTTTCTCTACCATTCCTTTATGTAATTGTATTAGCGAAGGTAAACCGAGATTACCATAATCTGTGATTTTCTCTACCATTCCTTTATGTAATTGTATTAGCGAAGGTAAACTGAGATTATCATTAGCTGTGACTTTCTGTACCATTCCTTTATGTAATTGTATTAGCGAAGGTAAACCGAGATTACCATTAGCTGTGACTTTCTCTACCATTCCTTTATGTAATTGTATTAGCGAAGGTAAACCGAGATTACCATAATCTGTGATTTTCTCTACCATTCCTTTATGTAATTGTATTAGCGAAGGTAAACCGAGATTACCATAATCTGTGATTTTCTCTACCATTCCTTTATATAATTGTATTAGCGAAGGTAAACAAGATTACCATAATTTTTTTTATTTTTTATTTATTTTATTTGCAGTTGTTTAACCAGGATAGTCCATTTGGCCTAAAGAACCTGTTTTCAATGGAGTACTGGAGAGAAAAGCTCCACATACAGATTATACAAAGATTAAGTTCCACATATAGATTATACAAAGATTATGTTCCACACATAGTTTACATGAGGATTATAGAGAAAAACATTGTAGAATTTCTGGTTATAAGTTAGATCAAAAAATATCACACAAGTAATACAGGCAAAAATACCAAAAGAGAAGTAGTTATTTTTTATTTTATTTTTTACTAAAAATTGCTAGGCACAAATAAGGAGTTGTATGCTAGAAGCAAGCATGAATTTGCTAGCTGGGATTTGAGAGAAAGGAAAGAGGAAAAAGTGTTGGGAGTAGAGAGTAGGCTATGAGGGATGTGATTTTCTGTACTGTGACTTTCTCTACCATTCCTTTATGTAATTTTATTAGCGAATGTAAACCGAGATTACCATAATCTGTGATTTTCTCTACCATTCCTTTATGTAATTGTATTAGCGAAGGCAAACAGAGATTACCATAATCTGTGATTTTCTCTACCATTCCTTTATGTAATTGTATTAGCGAAGGCAAACCGAGATTACCATAATCTGTGATTTTCTCTACCATTCCTTTATGTAATTGTATTAGCGAAGGCAAACCGAGATTACCATAATCTGTGATTTTCTCTACCATTCCTTTATGTAATTGTATTGGCGAAGGTAAACCGAGATTACCTAATCTGTGATTTTCTCTACCATTACTTTATATAATTGTATTAGCGAAGGTAAACAAGATTACTATAATTTTTTTTATTTTTTATTTATTTTATTTGCAGTTGTTTAACCAGAATAGTCCATTTGGCCTAAAGAACCTGTTTTCAATGGAGTCCTGGGGAGAAAAGTTCTACATACAGATTATACAAAGATTAAGTTCCACATATAGATTATACAAAGATTATGTTCCACACATAGTTTACATGAGGATTATAGAGAAAAACATAGTAGAATTTCTGGTTATAAATTAGATCAAAAAATATCAAACAAGTAATACAGGCAAAAATACCAAAAGAGAAGTAGTTATTATTTTTTTTTTTTTTACTAAAAATTGCTAGGCACAAATAAGGAGTTGTATGCTAGAAGCAAGCATGAATTTGCTAGCTGGGATTTGAGAGAAAGGAAAGAGGAAAAAGTGTTGGGAGTAGAGAGTAGATTATGAGGGATGTGATTTTCTGTACTGTGACTTTCTCTACCATTCCTTTATGTAATTGTATTAGCGAAGGTAAACCGAGATTACCATACTCTGTGATTTTCTTAACCATTCTTTTATGTAATTGTATTAGCAAAGGTAAACCAAGATTACCATAATCTGTGATTTTCTCTACCATTCCTTTATGTAATTGTATTAGCGAAGGTAAACTGAGATTACCATAATCTGTGATTTTCTCTTCCATTCCTTTATGTAATTGTATTAGCGAAGGTAAACCGAGATTACCATAATCTGTGATTTTCTCTACCATTCCTTTATGTAATTGTATTAGCGAAGGTAAACCGAGATTACCATAATCTGTGATTTTCTCTACCATTTCTTTATGTAATTGTATTAGCCAAGGTAAACCGAGATTACCATAATCTGTGATTTTCTCTACCATTCCTTTATGTAATTGTATTAGCAAAGGCAAACCGAGATTACCATTAGCTGTGACTTTCTCTACCATTCCTTTATGTAATTGTATTAGCGAAGGTAAACCGAGATTGCCGTTATCTGTGATTTTCTCTACCATTCCTTTATGTAATTGTATTAGCGAAGGTAAACCAAGATTACCATTAGCTGTGACTTTTTCTACCATTCCTTTATGTAATTGTATTAGCGAAGGTAAACCGAGATTACCATAATCTGTGATTTTCTCTACCATTCCTTTATGTAATTGTATTAGCGAAGGTAAACCAAGATTATCATTAGCTGTGACTTTCTCTACCATTCCTTTATGTAATTGTATTAGCGAAGGTAAACCGAGATTACCATTAGCTGTGACTTTCTCTACAATTCCTTTATGTAATTGTATTAGCGAAGGTAAACCGAGATTACCATAATCTGTGATTTTCTCTACCATTCCTTTATGTAATTGTATTAGCGAAGGTAAACCGAGATTACCATAATCTGTGATTTTCTCTACCATTCATTTATATAATTGTATTAGCAAAGGTAAACAAGATTACCATAATTTTTTTTATTTTTTATTTATTTTATTTGCAGTTGTTTAACCAGGATAGTCCATTTGGCCTAAAGAACCTGTTTTCATTGGAGTACTGGGGAGAAAAGCTCCACATACAGATTATACAAAGATTAAGTTCCACATATAGATTATACAAAGATTATGTTCCACACATAGTTTACATGAGGATTATAGAGAAAAACATTGTAGAATTTCTGGTTATAAGTTAGATCAAAAAATATCAAACAAGTAATACAGGCAAAAATACCAAAAGAGAAGTAGTTATTTATTTATTTTTTTAACTAAAAATTGCTAGGCACAAATAAGGAGTTGTATGCTAGAAGCAAGCATGAATTTGCTAGCTGGGATTTGAGAGAAAGGAAAGAGGAAAAAGTGTTGTGAGTAGAGAGTAGGCTATGAGGGATGTGATTTTCTGTACTGTGACTTTCTCTACCATTCCTTTATGTAATTGTATTAGCGAAGGTAAACTGAGATTACCATAATCTGTGATTTTCTCTACCATTCCTTTATGTAACTGTATTAGCGAAGGTAAACCGAGATTACCATAATCTGTGATTTTCTCTACCATTCCTTTATGTAATTGTATTAGCGAAGGCAAACCGAGATTACCATAATCTGTGATTTTCTCTACCATTCCTTTATGTAATTGTATTAGCGAAGGCAAACCGAGATTACCATTAGCTGTGATACCATTGCATTGCTTTTCCTTACTTTCTTTTCCCCATTTTTGACATTTTACTCATTTCCACACAAATATGTTAAATGTTTTTTGACTTATCTTGTTAAATTACAAACCTTCTGTCATAGTTCCATCCTAATCTCTATTTAAGAAGCTTTTTCCATACCCTCTTTAGCTGAATTTAATCATCCCTTTTAAATTCATCCAATCCTTTGCACACTTTATTAATTGTACCTCCTTGTGTTGATTGCTCTCTCCTTCCCTGCATTAGCAGATCTGTGACCGCTGATCTACTTTCTACATTTTGTGGGTAGATGCTCAGTTTATTAGCAACTAATTCTAACCCTTCATATTGCAGCCTCCAAGTTATCATGAGTCTAAATTCTACCTTGGCATATGTCCAGTCCAGCAATCCTGTTCTAAGGTGACCCCAATAAGTTACTTTTCATTAAATTGTTCTTGACATCTAAGGATCACTTTCTCCATCTTTCCACCCATAGAATAGCCAATTGTCAGGAAAACAGTCTTCTATGTTTGATGTCTTCTTGTCTCACTAATTATGTAACTACTGTTATTGACATTTTAATTGTCAGGGAAGGGTACAAGTTCTGCCACTCCCCAACCATATTCCTTGAAATCCCCATTCTTTGTCTCAGCACTGATTTCTGGTCTGATTGGTAGCCCTTGTCCTGCAGCTGACATAATGTCTGCATTTGCATTTCCTCACATTATCGTTTGTTGTCTTGTGCACCCACATCTCCCCATGTTTAGGTTAGATTAAACTCTGCCATGAGATTTACACTTTAATCCCACAACAGACAAAATCCAAATGAAAATCTTAATTGCATTTATACTTGTTTGTGGCTATGATCTGGAAAATGACTGAAATTCATATAACCACAAAGGTAGAATGAAAAAACTCATCATAGCATACACTGACCTAAATTCAGCATTTCCATATTTTTACATCTTTATTAATCTTACCCAGTTTTAGCTATTATGTTTTCCCAGAAGATTCATCCAAGGAGTCACAAAAACACTCACCTAAGTAAAGTTTTTAATAGTCTACATGTTTCAGGTTGAACAGGATCATTTATTGATGTACAGTCCTTGTTTTATCTATAATTATATTATAGACAGATAAGTATTTCAGTCTTTCAAAGAGTCTTTTTAAGTCTGTACTCAGATTTGCAAGAAACACCAGTCAGTGCACAGACCTATATTTTGTTATGTGCCCTTAAGATACACACCTTAAGGTCTGAGATATCCTGATACCCTCTATGAGTGGCCCCTGACATGATGCAGACAGTAAAAGAAATAGAAGACACCCTGCATGCACCCCCTGATTACCAGAAATACCCCCAACAACCGAATTGTGTTTAAACCCTTCCCTTGGAGCATTAGGTTCCTTGGATATTCCACACTTTACTAGTGCCTTCTTAAATACATTCACCCCATGCAGTGAAATTCTTTTTTCATGCCTAAACTAAAAATTACAGCTTTGCTTGCTGTATCCTCTGCAGTTTTCATTACCAATGCCGTTCTCAAAACACTGTCAAACATCTGCTATTCTCATGCAAACCCGTTTTGACCCAAGCCTTTCATGCCTGGCATAATCTTGGTCAGTCTAGATACTAATAAAGACATGAATAACATAATCAGAGTTCAGTGTGGAACTAGGTCTGCAGGAGTAAAGCAGCTCTGGAGCTTTTATTACATACACAGACTGCACCCCACCCTCATAACTTCAGTAACAATTTCAGCTAATGGAGTCTGAGTGTTGCACCAACTTGTACCTAAAGATGCTGCAGACCATCAGTTCCAAGCATCTTTCTCATAGCCAGATTGATTACTAATAATCCCTTGCAGCTCTGCTATATCAGTCAAGGATAATAAACTTTTCAACTGGTTTACTATTTTAGGTATTTTAAAGGACCTAAAATCCATATATCTGTTCCTTCTCCACTTTAGATAGCTGTGCAGAGTACAGTCTCCTATAACAGGCACTGAACTCATAGCTCTGCTGAGTACAGTCTCATATAACAGGCACTGAACTCATAGCTCTGCAGAGTACAGTCTCCTATAACAGGCACTGAACTCATAGCTCTGCTGAGTACAGCCTCCTATAACAGGCACTGAACTCATAGCTCTGCTGAGTACAGCCTCCTATAACAGGCACTGAACTCATAGCTCTGCTGAGTACAGCCTCTTACAATATGCACTAAACTTATAGCTCTCATGTGTACAGCCTCCTGTAACAGGGACTGAACTCATAGCTCTAAGGAGTACAGTTCCCCGTAACAGGTAGTGAACTCATAGCTCTGCTGAGTACAGTCTCCTGTAACAGGCACTGAACTCATAGTTTTGCTGTGTACAGTCTCCTATAACAGGCACTGAACTCATAGCTCTGCTGAGTACAGTCTCCTATAACAGGTACTGAACTCATAGTTCTGCTGAGTACAGTCTCCTATAATAGGCACTGAACTCATAGCTCTGCAGAGTACAGTGTCCTATAACAGGCACTGAACTCATAGCTCTGCAGAGTACAGCCACATATAACAGGCACTGAACTCATAGCTCTGCTGAGTACAGTCTCCTATAACAGGCACTGAACTCATAGCTCTGCTGAGTACAGCCTCCTATAACAGGCACTGAACTCATAGCTCTGCTGAGTACAGTCTCCTATAACAGGCACTGAACTCATAGCTCTGCTGAGTACAGCCTCCTATAACAGGCACTGAACTCATAGCTCTGCAGAGTACAGCCTCCTATAACAGGCACTGAACTCATAGCTCTGGTGAGCACAGCCTCCTATAACAGGCACTGAACTCATAGCTCTGCAGAGTACAGCCACCTATAATGGGCACTGAACTCATAGCTCTGCTGAGTACAGCCTCCTATAACAGGCACTGAACTTATAGCTCTAAGGAGTACAGTCTCCTGTAACAGGGACTGAACTCATAGCTCTGCAGAGTACAGCCTCCTATAACAGGTACTGAACTTGTAGCTCTAAGGAGTACAGTTCCCTGTAACAGGTAGTAAACTCATAGCTCTAAGGAGTACAGTCTCCTATAACAGGCACAGAACTCACAGCTCTGCAGAGTACAGTCTCCTGTAACCGGCACTGAACTCATAGCTCTAAGGAGTACAGCCTCCTATAACAGGCACTGAACTCATAGCTCTAAGAAGTACAGTCTCCTATAACAGGCACTGAACTCATAGCTCTGGTGAGTACAGCCTCCTATAACAGGCACTGAACTTATAGCTCTAAGGAGTACAGTCTCCTGTAACAGGTACTGAAGTCATAGCTCTGCTGAGTACAGTCTCCTATAACAGGCACTGAACTCATAGCTTTGCTGAGTACAGTCTCCTATAACAGGCACTGAACTCATAGCTCTGCTGAGTACAGCCTCCTATAACAGGCACTGAACTCATAGCTCTGCAGAGTACAGCCACATATAACAGGCACTGAACTCATAGCTCTGCTGAGTACAGCCTCCTATAACAGGGACTGAATTCATAGCTCTGCTGAGTACAGTCTCCTATAACAGGCACAGAACTCATAGCTCTGCAGAGTACAGTCTCCTATAACAGGCACTGAACTCATAGCTCTGCAGAGTACAGCCACATATAACAGGCACTGAACTCATAGCTCTGCTGAGTACAGCCTCCTATAACAGGCACTGAACTCATAGCTCTGCTGAGTACAGCCTCCTATAACAGGCACTGAACTCATAGCTCTGTGAGTACAGTCTCCTATAACAGGCACTGAACTCACAGCTCTGCTCAGTGCAGCCTCCTATAACTGGCACTGAACTCATAGACCTGCAGAGTACAGCCTCCTGTAACAGGTATGAACTCATAGCTCTGCTGAGTACAGCCTCCTATAACAGGCACTGAACTCATAGCTCTGCAGAGTACAGTGTCCTATAACAGGCACTGAACTCATAGCTCTGCTGAGTACAGCCTCCTATAACAGGTTCTGAACTCATAGCTGTGCTGAGTTCAGACTCCTATAACAGGCACTGAACTCATAGCCCTACAGAGTACAGTGTCTTATGACAAGCACTGAACTCATATATGTGATGAGTACAGCCACCTATAATAGGCACTGAACTCATAGTTCTGCTGACTGCAGTCTAGTATAACAGTAATTGAACTTATATCTCTGCTGAGTACAGCCTCCTATATGAGGCACTGAAATCATAGCTCTGCAGAGTAGAGGCTTCTAAAACAGGCACTGAACTCATAGCTCTTCAGAGTAGAGGCTCCTAAAACAGCTCAGGTGGGTATAGTCCTATAAAAGCAACTGAACTCATAGCTCTAAGAAGTACAGTCTCCTGTAACAGTCTCTGAACATATATCTCTAAGGAGTACAGGTTCTTATAACAGGTACTGAACTCATAGCTCTGCAGACTATGGCTTCGTATTACAGGCACTGAATTTATAGCTCTGCTGAGTACAGCCTCCTTTAACAGGCTCTGAACTCATAGCTCTGCTGAGTGCAGTCTTGTAACAGATAGTGAACTCGTAGCCCTGCTGAGTACAGCCACGTTTAACAGGCAATGAACTCATAGCTCTGCAGAGTACAGTCTCCTATAACAGGCACTGAACTCATAGCTCTGCAGAGTACAGCCACCTATAACAGGCACTGAACTCACAGCTCTGCTGAGTACAGCCCTCCTATAATGGGCACTGAACTCATAGCTCTGCTGAGTACAGCCTCCTATAATAGGCACTGAACTCATAGCTCTGCTGAGTACAGCCTCCTTTAACAGGCACTGAACTCATAGCTCTAAGTAGTACAGCCTCCTTTAACAGGCACTGAACCCATAGCTGTGCTGACTATAGTCTCCTATAATGGGCACTGAACTCATAGCTCTGCAGAATACAAGCTCCTATAACAGGTACCAAACTTGTAGCTCTGCAGAGTACAGCCTCATGTAACAGGCACTGAACTCATAGCCCTGCAGTGTACAGCCACCTATAACAGGCACTGAACTCATAGCTTTGCTGAGTACAGCCTCCTATAACAGGCACTGAACTCATAGCCCTGCTGAGTACAGCCACCTATAACAGGCACTGAACTCATAGCTCTAAGAAGTACAGTCTCCTATGACAGGCACTGAACTCATAGCTCTGCAGAGTACAGTCTCCTATAACAGGCACTGAACTCATAGCTCTGCTGAGTACAGTCTCATATAACTGGCACTGAACCCATAGCTCTGCAGAGTACAGTCTCCTATAACAGGTATTGAACTCATAGATCTGCTGAGTACAGCCTCCTATAACAGGCACTGAACTCATAACTCTGCTGAGTACAGCCTCCTACAACATGCACTAAACTTATAGCTCTAATGCGTACAGTCTCCTGTAACAGGGGCTGAACTCATAGCTCTAAGGAGTACAGTTCCCTGTAACAGGTAGTGAACTCATAGCTCTAAGGAGTACAGTCTCCTGTAACAGGGACTGAACTCATAGCTCTAAGGAGTACAGTCTCCTGTTACAGGTACTGAAGTCATAGCTCTGCTGAGTACAGTCTCCAGTAAAAGGCACTGAACTCATTGCTTTGCTGTCTACAGTCTCCTATAGCAGGTACTGAACTCATAGTTCTGCTGAGTACAGTCTCCTATAACAGGCACAGAACTCATAGCTCTGCAGAGTACAGCCTCCTGTAACAGGCACTGAACTCATAGCTCTGCTGAGTACAGTCTCCTATAGCAGGTACTGAACTCATAGTTCTGCTGAGTACAGTCTCCTATAACAGGTACTGAACTCATAACTCTGCAGTGTATAATGTACTATAACAGGCACTGAACTCTTAGCTCTGCAGACTACAGCCACATATAACAGGCACTGAACCCATAGCTGTGCTGACTATAGTCTCCTATAACTGGCACTGAACTCATAGCTCTGCTGAGTACAGCCTCCTATAACAGGCACTGAACTCATAGCTCTGTGAGTACAGTCTCCTATAACAGGCACTGAACTCATAGCTCTGCTGAGTACAGCCTCCTATAACAGGCACTGAACTAATAGCCCTGCTGAGTCCAGACTCCTATAACAGGCACTGAACTCACAGATCTGCTGAGTACAGTGTCCTATAACAGGCACTGAACTCATAGCTCTGATGAGTACAGCCACCTATAACAGGCACTGAACTCATAGCTCTGCTGACTGCAGTCTAGTATAACAGTAATTGAACTTATATCTCTGCTGAGTACAGCCTCCTATATGAGGCACTGAACTCATAGCTCTGCAGAGTAGAGGCTCCTAAAACAGGCACTGAACTTATAGCTCTGGTGGGTACAGTCCTATAAAAGCAACTGAACTCATAGCTCTAAGAAATACAGTCTCCTGTAACAGTCTCTGAACATATATCTCTAAGGAGTACAGGTTCTTATAACAGGTACTGAACTCATAGCTGCAGACTATGGCTTCGTATTACATGCACTGAATTTATAGCTCTGCTGAGTACAGCCTCCTTTAACAGGCTCTGAACTCATAGCTCTGCTGAGTGCAGTCTTGTAACAGATAGTGAACTCATAGCCCTGCTGAGTACAGCCACGTTTAACAGGCAGTGAACTCAGAGCTCTGGAGAGTACAGTCTCCTGTAACAGGCACTGAACTTATAGCTCTCCTGAGTACAAGTCTGATAACAGGTAATGAACTAAAAGCTCTGCTGAGTGCAGTCTAGTATATCAGGCACTGAACTCATAGCTCTGCTGAATATAGCCTCCTATAGCAGGCACTAAACTCATAGCTCTGCTGAGTACAGTCTCATAACAGGTAATGAACTAACAGCTCTGCTGAGTGCAGTCTAATATAACAGGCACTGA
The DNA here is from genome assembly GCF_019279795.1 of Protopterus annectens. NCBI lineage: Eukaryota > Metazoa > Chordata > Ceratodontiformes > Protopteridae > Protopterus > Protopterus annectens. The sequence goes on along the minus strand of NC_056747.1, from coordinate 1,652,839 downwards.
AGTCATAGCTCTGCAGCATAGAGGCTTCTATAACAGGCACTGAACTCATAGCTCTGCAGAGTACATCCACCTTTAAATGGCACTGATCTCATAGCTATGCTGAGTGCAGCCTCCTATAACAGGCACTGAAGGCGTAGTTCTTCTAACCACAGTCTGTTACAACAGGCACTGAACTTGCAATACTGAGACCAGAATTTCTCTAAATTTCAGTTGGGACCACCCTGGAGAGCAATATATACTATCTATTGTTAAGTCTGAGAGTTTTATATTGACCTTCGATAACAGTATATCTGCCACTTGGTATCCAGGTGATGTTTTACAACAGTTGCCCCCTGACCATTTCGCGCAGGAATGGGTGTGCCCAGATTGATTGACATGACTAATGACTGTGATGTAGCAGGCAAATGATGCATGGCTGACACGTCATGCAAATTTGCCTGTGACATTATGAATGTTCATTGGGTAAGTCTTCCTAAAAGCTGTGTGATCTCGGAGTTAGTTTTATTCATATTTATATACAATTGAGGGTGTTGGGGAGCTTGCCCCCCTGTACAAAGTGCAAGGGAAAAAAGTAATATTTGTGAGGTAGAGTATCAGCTCATCAGAGACGTGTTTGCAGACAGTATGGAAAGGATATCTGCACGTTTTGTCAAAACAGATTAAAAGCACAGGGGAAAAGTAATTATGAGCTAGACTATCAAAATGTAGATTACACAAACTTTGTAAATGCTAAACTGTCTTTTAAAATCCACAAATCTCCAAAATAAAGGATGAGATGCCACAAACTGAGTGAACATTTGTAAAGTAATATGAATGTTTCCTTTCATATGCGGTGCATCTTAGAACCAGAACTTACTTAGTATGACATGAACACTAGGAGAAAATAAAAAAAAGAAACTTATATTACGCTAGTCAGTATAACTAGCTATCTACTTAAAAATGTTCCTATTTGTATGTTTACCGCATGCTGGAAATACCAGATGAATATTCATGGGGACTCCCAAACTGCCTTCATGTGTATTCAAGTGTAGAGAAAAATAATGGCCATGTGCGATCTGTGGAGCAGGGTTTGGGTGGGGCTTGCTACTGCACATGAGCAGTACTGTTGTAAAACAATGCCAGTATCCACTGGGGTTTGGGTGGGGCTTGCTACTGCACATGAGCGGTACTGTTGTAAAACAATGCCAGTATCCACCGGGGTTTGGGTGGGGCTTGCTCCTGCGCATGAGCGGTACTGTTGTAAAACAATGCCAGTATCCACCCGGGTTTGGGTGAGGCTTGCTACTGCACATGAGCGGTACTGTTGTAAAATAATGCCAGTATCAACCGGGGTTTGGGTGGGGCTTGCTCCTGCACATGAGCGGTACTGTTGTAAAACAATGCCAGGATCCACCGGGGTTTGGGTGGGGCTTGCTCCTGCATATGAGCGATACTGTTGTAAAACAATGCCAGTATCCACCCGGGTTTGGGTGAGGCTTGCTACTGCACATGAGTGGTACTGTTGTAAAATAATGCCAGTATCAACCGGGGTTTGGGTGGGGCTTGCTCCTGCACATGAGCGGTACTGTTGTAAAACAATGCCAGGATCCACCGGGGTTTGGGTGGGGCTTGCTCCTGCATATGAGCGATACTGTTGTAAAACAATGCCAGTATCCACCCGGGTTTGGGTGAGGCTTGCTACTGCACATGAGCTGTACTGTTGTAAAATAATGCCAGTATCAACCGGGGTTTGGGTGGGGCTTGCTACTGCGCATGAGCGGTACTGTTGTAAAACAATGCCAGTATCTACCCGGGTTTGGGTGAGGCTTGCTACTGTACATGAGCGGTACTGTTGTAAAACAATGCCAGTATCAACCGGGGTTTGAGTGGGGCTTGCTACTGCGCATGAGCGGTACTGTTGTAAAACAATGCCAGTATCAACTGGGGTTTGTGTGGGGCTTGCTACTGTGCATGAGCGGTACTGTTGTAAAACAATGCCAGTATCAACCGGGGTTTGGGTGGGGCTTGCTCCTGCACATGAGTGGTACTGTTGTAAAACAATGCCAGTATCCACCGGGGTTTGGGTGGGGCTTGCTCCTGCACATGAGTGGTACTGTTGTAAAACAATGCCAGTATCCACCGGGGTTTGGGTGGGGCTTGCTCCTGCATATGAGCAGTACTGTTGTAAAACAATGCCGGTATCCACTGAGGTTTGGGTTGGGCTTGCTCCTGCACATGAGCGGTACTGTTGTAAAACAATGCCAGTATCCACCCGGGTTTGGGTGGGGCTTGCTACTGCACATGAGGGGTACTGTTGTAAAACAATGCCGGTATCCACTGAGGTTTGGGTGGGGCTTGCTACTGCACATGAGGGGTACTGTTGTAAAACAATGCAGGCATCTACTAGGTTATTTTCTATTAGGAACAGTCATTTGTTGTAAACTAATAAAGTCTTTCTTCTGGTTCCCTTTTCTGCTAAGGTTACACCCTTCTTCCACCTACTTCCCATCAAGTTACTGTGTCTTGGCTGAGCCTAGATGACCAACATGTAACAGCAACTTTTATGAGCTCCACAATCTAGTACCAGAATTCAGGAAAAGAATCATTTTTTTTTTCAAAAGTAGTAAATTCTTATTAAGGAACCTCAATTCTATAAGAATACCAAATTGTATGCATTTTTATCGAAATTTTCCTGTCAAATAAACTGGAGATAACTTCTTCAATACATAAATGAGCGACTCCAAGTCTTCACACTCTGAAACTTCATTGAAAAAGGAAATTCAACTTATGTCAGTCACACTACTTGAACTATCTGTCAAAATGGACAGATTTACAGACAACCTTGAAAATCTAAAAGTCAACGGTCAGAAACAGACTGATGCCCTTAATGAAATCTTGCAGCAGCAACAATCAAAAATATTGGATATGGAAACTTCTCTAAGTGACATAGATGAGAGACTTAAGAAAGATGAAACTCACTGTGAATCTCTTTTACAGCAGAATACCTGGCTAATCAGTAAAATAGATGCTTTAGAGAAAAGAGAAATAACATTAGAATTTTTGGTCTTCCAGAAAAAAACAGAAGGGAGAGGACATTATTTTATTTCTTAACTCTTGGCTTCCAGACATATTAAACCTAAAGGAAGGTCTATGAAATGGTATAGAAAGATCACACAGAGCTACAGGGAAACCTATTCCTTCTTCTTCCAGTATGCCTCCTAGATCTATTATTGTGAAATTCTTGTCTTATTTAGACAAAGAACTTGTTCTAAAATCTGCATGGAGAGGTCACCCTTTGACATATAATAAGAGTCAAATTAGATTTGACAATGACTATTCTTCAAGAGTCTTAGAACTAAGGAAAAAACCTGGCCTTTTATGAGATTTTTGAAACAAAATAAAGGCACAACTTGCTTTCCCTGCAAGAATCAGAATCCTTTATTCAAATGACATAAGAACATTCAACAATGTCGAAGAAGCTATAACTTTCATCAAAAACAACAACATAACTGCAGTTCCAGAAGACATGGATTGGTCATCTTCCACCACTTCAAAAAGAACCTCTGAGAAAAATAACTGGACTGATATGAGAAAGAAGAAACTGAAAACTGACCCTAGGAACTCTGGAGTCACTACTTCTCTCAAAGCATCAACTAGGACTTGATTTCACTTCTAATCATTCAAAAAAAGTATGTATTTTTACCTAACATGCACCTATAAGAATGTTTTCTTACATTTTCAGATTGAACTTTACTACGATTACATCTTATATTTCATGTGTTTAGACTTCTCTAATGGTCCTTAATATAATTACTTACTAAGAACTCATATAATAATAACAGCTTGTTCAAGTGACACCCTTGATTTTTCCTTCATTAGCAGCAATTAAACGTATGCTGTATGCATTTATACTTTATACAATTCCTAATTTGAAATGGTTTTTGATTTTTAAATACATATATTACAATATTTTATAATTTAGACTTTAGTTACTACTCTACTCAGTTTTAGCGTTCTAACATTCCATTATGACTGTTTACTGTCACTCTTGTTTAAGATAGCCTCGAGCTAACAAATGTTGTCTCTCCTCTAAAATAGAATCTACATAATTAACATGGAAGCTCTCATCCTAAAATATAGGAATATGAAGAATTAAATGTTTTAACACACAGTTATAGGTGGATTAAACTAAATTAACCCTCACCTATTATCAAAATAACTCATATACTATCTATCCCACACATTTATGCCGCTTAAGTATATACAGCTTTATAGTTGTTACTGACGAGAGCTTTCATCTCACATTCTCTAACTTCACTTGTCTATTCTGATTGATTAAATAGTCTGATTAGTTGAGTTATTTTTTCTTTCATACTATTTATTTACTAAATATTAATGTCTTCTATGGTTAGAAAATGTTTCGGTTTTTTGGAAGGTGCCTGTCTAGATCAGTTCGTGTTATACATCAGTGAGTGCACTGTATGGATTTACACCGTTGCTTTAGTGTTGAGACATGCTCTGTTTCGTTTAAGGATGTATGCTTGGCCAGGCTAGTTTGTAAACTTAGAGATACAATAATGAAGGTTCTGTATATTTGCTGACGAGGATAGACTCTATGTTGTGAGATGCATGTTTTTACAGTTATTTCTGTCAACTGCGCGAACGATGCTGTGGGGAGGGCTGAAGCTCCTTGAAGATTGGTGGTGAACAGTGCCCATTATGGGATTTGACAGGTTAGTCTTCTGCGTTGTTGTGTTTCGTGATTGCCTGGGATGGTGAAATATGTGAACAGGTTTGTTCCTTGTTGGGCCATGGGAGAACTCTCAATGCAGTTGTGGATCTGTTGCATGGTCTATTACATTGTTGACTCTTATTTTGGGTGCTTTTCCATTGCTGGGCAATGGATCCAATACACTAGCGAATGCTTGTGGTGATCGCATGGCGGTTGCATGGGGCAGTTGTTTTGAGGGGGAGAGGCATTGGCGTACTGCAGAGTTTGTCTGGTTTCTGTGGGAATGTGGACGGTTGAGATGCGTGCAGTGAGAGTAAGTTAGTAAATCACCCCTTTTATTCATTTTCTGAGAACAATAGTCAGGGAGGATGTCTGATTTGGGGTCTGTGTCCCTCCGTTTTGTTTAGATTGCCCAGATCTCCTGCGGTGGAGGGATGGCAGATATACATTATGTGTTGTGTAGTGGCTTGCTATGAGTGAATGTGGATGTATGTGGTGCTTACAGGTAGGCTGTTAGTGGTTCTTGGGGTACTCGATCCTAGAGCTTCTTCCGTTTAAACAGCCAATGTCCCTTGTCTTGGAGATGGAAGCTTTACAGCTAGAAATCTGCTCAAATTGGTGCACATGACTGTAAAAAATAGGGTAGTTGGTCACTGCTCTGGCATTTTATTACTTTATAGTTGAGCGGTTTAACTCTTGTGTGGATGTACATTCGAAATAGTTGATCTGCTCCTACCTATACCTCTCAACTAACGCAGATTTTGTTTTGGATTTTAGTTGAGCCTCTTAACTTGTCATGACAGTAGTGGCTTAAGATGAATGTCATTCTATATTTGAAAGCTATAAACTGGTATAATTCAGAACATGAGTGGGGATTGGTATAATGGTTAAGGTGGTTACCTTACAGATACAAGGTGCAGGGTTTGATTCTTATCTTGGGTTGGGAGGGTGGCCTAATGGTTAAGGTGTTTGCTTTACAAACACAAGGTGCTGGGTTCGAGTCTCACAAGGGATAATTGGTTAGGCTTAAAATGGCTCACAAGGGCAGTTAGCTTAGTACTAATCTATCTATCTATCTATGTATGTATGTTAACTTAGTCCCCCACCCTGTCAGGTTAATAGAAGAAGTGTCTCCGATTATTTTTTAATTTGCACTCAATTTTTTTGGCTATGTTTAAAGCTGCTAATTCCTAGTAAGTTATTGTAATGCTGCTAGTTTCTAGCACCCTGCATACAGCTGTTTACACAACAGATTTTTGTTCTCAATTTACATCAGTTATCCACCTCAGTATCGTCTCTATATATAGATTTTATGTCATCAGTTTAGGTTCTCTATAGCCAGTACTATTTTCCTAATTTGTAAGTAAGTGAGGCTGGTGAGTCTTTAATGTTGGCTGAGGTTTTATCCCATATCTTAATGTAATAGAAAAGAAGTGTGTGTGGTATTCACATCACCAGTAGCGATCACAGCTATTCTTACAATAGACATCCTATGAAACAACAAAGCATTTAGTGTAGGAAGTGACGGGAGACAGTCTAAATTAACTATAGCAGATGATTAACGGGTAAATTAGTATTTTCCTTTTTATTTATTTAAAACTATAGACAAGATTAAATGCATAGTAGGCAGAAATGAACTTGCAAGTACTGATTCTTAGTTTTAATCTGCAAACATATACTATAAGCTATCTGTTTAGTTAAAATTCTGATCCATATTTCTCTATGGGTTGTGTTTAGCAAATTTGAAGTGGGTTTTAAGAATATTTACCTTTTAGATGACAATAAATAATAAAGATATGCATAACAACTCAGTAGAAATATGAAACCCTAGAGAATATAAATTGCCATAATTCTGGAATAAGGTGCTTATACTTTCAGTTATAAACAATAGTTCGTATCTTTTTCGATTTGGGTAAATTCATAACACTAGTATTGACTACATGTATTCAATAACTTAAGGCATTTTTTTTGCGTATAGTACAATGGAACTAATACAGAATTTTGATTTGGGATTGACTATGCTGTTAATCACTACCCAAAAGAATGTAAGTAATATTATTCATAACTTAGTGAACTCGTACATTACTAACTTTATTATCCTTGTATTAATGAATACTGATATTGAAGAAATCTGTGGCTGCTGATTTATAATAGTTCTTCAATTGTCCTATTGATAGTTAAAAATTAAACTCTTTATGCAGTGGAAATAATGATGCTTTACATCTAGTGTACTTTGTCCTGTTATACTTATCCACTAAGCAATTTTATAATCTAAACATGCCAGAAATGAAATTGGAGAAATATTTGTATTTTAGTAAATGTGATGCTTCTATATCTGGCATGCTTCATTGAGTCTACTATGTGTAATTTGATTATATGCTATATTATTTAAATATTAAAAGTTTACAAGTTTAATTCCTACAATATGTTCAAAACTATGGTCTATTTATAGTATAGTGGTCTCAAAAGACAGAAGGGATTTTCTTAGTCATCGTTAGATACTTAATTTCAACTCTAGTAAATGGAATTTACTTATACTAACTTTGTTAATGGCTAGTATATTCTTTAATTTGAAATAGTTAAGGCATTGACAAAGTAGATAATATGGAAAATTTAAGTATTTATGTTTATTTATGCATCTATTTATTTATTACTAAACTCTGACTATTATATTTGATTACAGTATTTATCCTTAAATAGGTTTCATCAATCATTATACCTAGACTTTCTTTCTACTTTGAATATTTTATAACTTAGCATTAATGTTTTTATTATATGAAATCTTCCTTTGTTCTATACACTTACAATTACTTAAAATTGTATTTGCTCCAATTAACAATTGTTTTGAATAAGCTGCTTCTATCACATCAGTTTCAAATCTATTTCCTTTATGTATTACACATTTCATCTATTCATTCAATTCAAATAACAAAAATGGATACATAAATTAATTTTGATCTCATATTAATTCATACTGGAGCTCAGATATGTTATTATTGTTAATAACTTTTTGTTTGTCATGAAGGTTAATCTGTTTGAACTTATATGTTCACTCAGATTAGAAGTGCATGTCACTTCATGTTGGTTAAAGTTTTCAATAAACTCTTTATTAATATGGTTACTCTTACTTATTTTTTATTCAGTATTCAAATCTTCATTTTATTGGCCTATCTCTAATAAAACTTTATACAATTTGTTAGGGAGAACTAAACTAAGTATTTCGCACAAATTTTTTCTAGATAAAGTTACACTCTTTATTATCCAGTCAATATCAAACATGAAAACTTCAATTAACTCACAAGAATGTCATACTTGATGGATTTAACCTTACCATCCTTAAATGTTAATGGATTAAACAATCCAAGGAAAAGATCCAATTTCCTTAGATACTTGAAACTAAATAAAATTCAGGATGTATTTATTCAAGAATACCATCTAAAATCAGGTGATAACTTTAATTGGAATCCATTGGAATATATAAATCTATCTTGCTTATCATACAAGAAAAAAAACAAGAGAAGTTTTAATACTTTGGGGGAAAAACGTCATCATTCCCCAAATTTTTTATTTTATTTATTTATTTTTTTTAATTTTATTTTACATTTGTTGACCGGGCTAGTCTAGCTGGATGCATGTCCTTTTTCAGTAGAGGCCCGGGGAGATATGCTCCAAGACATGGTCTAAATACAATAGTACAAGTTCAAACAACACAGAAAAAATATCAATATACTAATAAAAATATCAACTTTAAAAAGGAAATAAAAATCATCAACAACGGTATTAAGTAATTAACGATACAGAGTTTGTAACAGGATATATTATTGAGGACAAAAATCATAAAACAGTGAAATTTCAGGTATGGAGACATATCAGGTTAGGTCACAGGTAAACAAAGGAAGTTAGGTGAGTAGTAATGTAGCAAAGGAGTTACTTAAGAAGAGAAAGTAAAAACAGGATATAAAAAAAGAAAATGGGTAGATAAGAAAAGTATGATAAGATGGAAAAAAAAAGTAGCAGAGGCTAGTAAGCACTGGATCGGTTAGACAAATTAGTAGAGGTAGATGACTAGTCTGGTTTTGAACAGGGGCATAGCCAGTGAGTTTTGAGGAGAAGTTTAAGTCTATTTTTAAAGAGAGATAATGAGGTGAGTGAGGAGAGGTCAAAAGGGAGAAGATCCCAGGATGTACCTACAGGATTAGAGAAAAGGGAATCCCCAGCTCTGTTGTTAGGTTTAGTGGTGTGGACTAGTAGTTTTTGAGATGAGCGTAAGGACTTCAGATTTGTATAGGGGGTGATTAGGGTAGATAAACTTGGAGTATTAGAAGGTTTATAAAGAATGTTGTGGGCAAGGGTGAGTTGGTGAAATTTAATCAGGTGTTGTAGTTCTAACCATCCTTGCTGTTTTAGGTTAATGCAATGATGGGTTCTGAATGGGTTGCCTGTAGCAAATAGTGCTATGTTATTATAAGCCATTTCCAATTTGTTGAGGTTATTCTTGGAGAGATTAGTAAAAATGGGAGAGGCATAAAGGAGTGTAGAGATCAAATGTGTGTGTGGGCAATCGTAGTTTTAGCAGTGGGGGAAAGGAAGGGTTTTATCCTATAGAGGGTACTGATTTTTTTATTAACAGTCTTTATGGTATTATTGATGTGGATGTCAAAGCTCAGATTATTGTCAATGGTGACACCGAGAAGTTTGGTGGTAGAGTCAGGAGATATAATAGTATTATTGGTAGATGTTACTGAGAATTGGAGAGGGAAGGACTTATGAGTAGGCGTGAAGAGGAGGAGTTTTTTTTTTTTAGGGTTCAAGAGGAGGCAATGCTGAGAGAACCATTGTTCAACTATGTTGAATACTTTTTGGGTGAGAGCATGAAGGTCATGGGATGATGTAGCTGAACATAATAGTGCTGAGTCATCAGCATATTGTATGCAGGTGGCTTGTGGGATAGCTAGATGAAGGTCATTAATAAATATAGAAAAAAGAAGAGGTCCAAGTATGGACCCCTGAGGGACTCTTAAGGTAACAGGTAGAAGGGTGGATAAAGTGTTTTGCCAAAGTACTGCTTGCTGTCATTTGTCAAGGTAGGATTGGAACCATTTTATGGAAAGTGGGTCTAATGGCAGAGATTTCAGGATGTTTATGAGAATTTGGTGGTTTACCATGTCGAATGCTTTGGACAGGTGGATGAATAAAGCAGAAGAAAGGTTATTCAGGTTTTGGTGCCTGTTAATATAGTCAGTGAAAGACAAGAGGGCAGTCGTAGTGCTGTGCGAGGGTCTGAAACTATGTTGACAGTTGGAAAGTAAGTTATTTTCAATTAGATGGTGGAGTAGTTGCTTATGGATACACTTCTCCATAGTTTTAGCTAGGGGAGAAAGTAGAGCAATGGGGCGATAGTTTGATATTTCTGTGGAATGTCCTCCTTTATGTAGGGGGATTATGTCTAAAGTACAGTTGAAGTTATAAGTATGAAGACAAAGAAGGTCTTATTTCAATTGTAATAATTAAATTTAATAATAGAATATGGACACTTGTTAACACCTATTGCTTTCCTGGTATAGAGATAGGAACTGTTAGGAAACATTTAGAACTAATTAACAAAGTTTATAAGGGTATTTTGATCCTAGGGGGAGACTTCAACTGTACTTTAGACATTTCTGAAACCTCAAATAAAAAGCACTTCCGTCTTACTTCTCTAGGAAAAGCTCTAAGAAATTGGTGTGAGAACCTAAATCTAATTGACACCTACAGTTATAAAGACCCTAACTCACTATCCTTTTCTCATCGTGATTATAGATTTGGCACCCAAACCAGAACTGCTAAACTTTATGAATCTAAAGATTTAAGTATGAAAATAATGAACTATTCTATAATCCCTTGCCCCTTTTTGGATCACAATTCACTTGTTTTAAAACTTGAAATTGATTTTAAAACATTGGTCTTCACAACAAGGATACCAGCATACATCACCAAACTAGCACAATTCAAGCCCTGGTTAGATAACGAAATTCAAAACTTTCTTGACATTAACCAATCAAATGATATCTGTTTGACAATTCTCTGGGATACACTAAAAGCTTACTTATTTGGTAAAATCTAGCCTGGTTTAAAAATAAGACTAGAAAATAGGAATCAGAACTTCATAATATTCAAAATAAGCTTATAATTATCAATAAATATAATTCACAACATTCAAAAACAAAAAAGAGAGCAATTACAGACTTAAATAACAAATGCAATGAAATATTAACTCATAAAACAAATTTGGCATTAGAAAAACTAAAAATCAACTCACACTCAATGTCACCCAAACATCTACATAATCTTTCAATGAGTGTTAAAAGACAAGCCTCAGATAACAATATTACAAAAATCATTCATGAAGGTAGAAATAATAAAATTGTATCAGACATTAGTGATATTCTTGAAGCCTTTAAATATCATTACTCTGACCACCAACTCAATAATTCAGCGCAATTTCAACATATAGATGTAGATAAAAGTTTACTTAAAATAAATAAAATTCCAGATAAACTAAAATCTGAGATCTTAAAACAAATTTCTCTTAAAGAAGTAGTTGATAAAATTAAAGAAAGCAAAAATAATAAAGCCGCCGGGATAGATGCAATTATATCTTATTCCCTCCCTCAGCTATCTCAATTTTCCATAAACCATTAAATGTAATTCAAACCGATAATTTAATTCCTCCCTCTTGGAAAGGTTCCCTAATTACTCCTATTTTAAAAGAAAATAAAAATCCAAAACAATGTAGTTCCCATAAACCAATTTCCTTGTTAAATAATGACTACAGGATATTTGTATCCATTCTTGTAAATAGAATTAAAAAATCCTTAACACATATTATAAATTCTGACCAGTCTGGTTTTATTTACAATAGGCACACTTACGATAATATTTTAAGAATACTGTCCCTTATCGACATTTTAAATACGGACAATCGAGAAGCTCTTCTAATAGCCCTCGATACTGAAAAAGCTTTTGATACACTGAAATGGGATTATCTCTTCAAAGCTTTAGAAATCTTTAATTTTCCATCTCATTTCATTACTTTGATAAAAAATCTATACAAAAATAATCTTGTGTATGTAAAACTAGGCCCTTTTACTTCAGAACCCATTAAAATACTCAAAAGTACAAAGCAAGGCTGTCCTTTGTCTCCCATTTTATTCGCTGTTGCAATAGAATTATTTGCTATTACATTACGTCAAAACACACAAATTAAAGGTATAGACATTTATTATCAATTTAATTCCAAAAATCATGCTCTTTGTGGACGATATACTTTTAACTCTGAGTGTCTTACAAGAATCTCTTAAAGAGTTAGATCTATAGACTAAAAGGTTCTCTGATAGCTCAGGTTTACGTATAAGTGAATCTAAATCTAATTGTATGCATTTAAATAAAAAACAAAATTCTTTCATAACTCCAGTCCATTTAATAGGAAAACAGGTCTCTTCTATATGTTACCTAGGAATTATTATTGATGACAATATTAATAACACTCTATCTACAAACTATAAAAAAATCTTAAATACCATAAAACTACTCACTGACAAATGGAATAAATTATTCCTAAAGTTTGAGGATAGACTTCAGTTAGTAAAGATGGTATTATTACCAAAAATAAACTATATAGCTCAAGGCATTCCAATGCTATCTAATAAAAAACTATTACAAGACATAAATAAAATTCTTTTAAATTTCCTCTGGTTCCCTAAACGAAACAGGATAGCCTATGCTCACCATATTTGACCCTGGGAAATGGAAGGAATTAATTTTCCAGACTTAGAGACATATATTAAGGCTTCTATATTCAAAATAAGTTTCAACTGGATAGACACAAAAATGTCATCAGCTTGGAAATCCCTTCATATTTCTATTTTTTTAAATGAGAATAAACTCACAAAAAATACTCTTTCAAATGATCTAATAAATATATTTTGGAAAATATTATGTCTTAATTTACAATTTAACATTTCGAAACCCACCAACTCAGTCTTCATAAACTACATCTACAACTCATTTAGATCGTTCATAAACTCAAACTTAGGCATTAAATTATGGTGGAAACTCTTAATTCCTTTCAAAATAACTAAAAACTTTCCCAACAAATTACACGAAAACATTATAAATAATTGGGAACTAAAAAATTTTACTTGTTGGCAAGATTGTATTAGGAACTCATCAGTCTTAAACATACAACAAATAATAAACACCTTTGATATTCCAAATTCAGATTGGCTTATACTTCAAAGCATTTTATTTCATGCTCAAGAGTTATACAGAATAATCAATAATTCCTCCTTTAGTTCTGAACCAAAATCAATTTCCATTATCCAAGAAATGGTTTATAATAATCATGATTGGTGTAATTTAACCTCATTGCTCTATAAAAACTTAATAATTTACAAAGTTAATCCAAAACAAAACTTCTGGAACTTTATTACTAAAGGTCATCAGATTAACAACAAATAATAAACACCTTTGATATTCCAAATTCAGATTGGCTTATACTTCAAAGCATTTTATTTCATGCTCAAGAGTTATACAGAATAATCAATAATTCCTCCTTTAGTTCTGAACCAAAATCAATTTCCATTATCCAAGAAATGGTTTATAATAATCATAATTGGTCTAATTTAACCTCATTGCTCTATAAAAACTTAATAATTTACAAAGTTAATCCAAAACAAAACTTCTGGAACTTTATTACTAAAGGTCATCAGATTAACCTCTCCTCTGAAAGCAAAATTAATTTATTGTATTCTATTAAATTAACTTCCAATCTACAAGCTTGGAAGATTTTTTCATGGAAATTCTTACACAGGGCATTTTACACCCCCAGTAGGATAGCTAAAATGGACTCTTCTAAACAACTGTTTTGTTGGAGATGTTCTCAGAATTGTAATGCTGACTGGATTCATATATTTTTTGAGTGTATCAAAATTAAAAAATTCTGGGAGGAGATTGGAAATTTCTTTCAAGCTATTTTTTCAGATTCCTTCATACTAACTAAATCCATGATTTTTCTGAATGTAACTGAAACAAATGTTATGAGCAAAAAGAATTTGTATCTACTATTGACTATACTAGCAATTGCTAGAAAATGTATTACAAGAAAATGGAAAACTTCATCTGAACCCAAGTTTCAAGAATTTATGACTCTACTAGAAGAAACAATACCTATGGAAACAAAGGTATAAGAAACAAGAATCTTCCCTAATAAATGGATCAACAATCCTTGGAAGAAAGTTTTTTTCTCTCATTGAGACTTTAACGATCTCCACATCTTCTTAGTACTTGGAGAAATTACACTAATTTTTTATGAGTAACTACCTCTCTCTAACTCTAAATTATCCTCATTTTTTTCATATAGGCCATATGTACATATTGTATATAGTTTCTCTTTGCTTCATTTGTATTCTAGTAGAAATTATGTTTTGTCTTTTTGAAAATCAATAAAATATTTGAAAAAAAAAGTTACTGTGTCTACTGCTGGCAGCTACCTCAGGTTACACTTCATTTAAATACTCCTTTTCAGTGGGCTGATCAACTTGCCACCCATAATCAAAAAACTCTCAGTTTTATTTTTCAAAACTGAATGAATCCCCCTGTTATCTATTGAGAAAGTGCTTTTTTTTGGCCTCAGTTTCACATATGAAGAATCCTTTATTCCTCCTGCTGAGATCATTTTGTGTATATTTCTTTGGCATATGGAACTTGAACTATTAATAATATGTATAAGAAGTAATAGCAAGAATAAAATTCAATAAAATTATGTCAGTGTTTTAACATAAGCACAAATCCACTCATTTGTACCATTTATGAGGACATAGAACTTTGCTTCCCATTTCTGCTCTGTAAGGGTGAGTTCCAATGCATGGGGCTCTAGCCGTTATTTAGCATCCTAACCATTACCAATTGTCAGACAGCCCATATCTGTGTTGTTTTTAATAACTTCAAACAGTGCCTTAGTCCTCAACCCCCCAACCATTTAAAGAACACATTTCCACCTTGGCACAGCAGTAATTTTTAACTGAATTCTTCCCTTTTCAGTTTACAACATACCCGAGTACAACGGTCATCATTAATTATTTTCCTAACATCTTCATTAAATCATCAGATTTTAATCAGTGGGTTTATAAACATCTGTAGAAAAGAAAAGAAACAGTAACAGTCTCCATTGTTGTCATGCAGTGTACATTGTTATTGTCATGCAGTCTTCATTGTTATTGTCATGCAGTACACCTTGTTATTGTCAGACACTCTCCACTGTTATTGTGATGCAGTCTACTTTGTTATTCGCATTCAGTATACACCGTTATAGTCATGCAGTATACTTTTTTATTGTCATGCAGTCTCCACTGTTATTGTCATGGAGTTTCCATTGTTATTGTCATGCAGTGTACATTGTTACTGTCATGTAGTATACATTATTGTCATGCAGTATTCGTTGTTATTGTCATACAATATACACTGTTATTGTCATGGAGTCTCCACTGTTATTGTTATGCAGTATACATTGTTGTTGACATGCAGTATACATTGTTATTGTCATGCAGTATAAATTGTTATTGTCATTCAGTCTCCACTGTTATTGTCATACAGTATACATTGTTACTGTCATGTAGTATACATTATCATCACACAGTATTTGTTGTTATTGTCATGCAGTATACATTGTTATTGTCATTCAGTACACACTGTTATTGTCATGCAGCCTCCATTGTTATTGTCATGGATTTTCCATTGTTATTGTCATGCAATCTCCACTGTCAATGTCATGCAGTATACACTGTTATTGTCATGCAGTGTACAGTGTTATTGTCATGCAGTATACATTGTTATTGTCATGCTGTATATATTGTTATTGTCACGCAGTATACGTTGTTATTGTCATGCAGTATACGTTATTTTCATTTTTTTTATTTATTGATTTTATTTTATTTTACATTTGTTGACCGGGCTAGTCTAACTGGATACATGTCCATTTACAGTAGAGGCCCAGGGAGATAAGCTCCAATTAAGCTAATGAATCAGGAATAAAACAGTAAAAAAAAAATAAAACATTAAATACATTATTGCTGGAGGTTAACATCATAGAACTTAACATCAAAGAAACATGTCTACAAGATTTAGCAATACAGTAGTACTAGAAGCATATATATATATATGGTATAGGGTTTGACATCTGACATGTAGAAGACTAGGAAAGAAGGAAAGATTCAAACTAATTATTAAGATTGTTCAAAATTATACTCTCAAGTAAAAAAGTTGGCATACATACAAGGTTGAATACATGTGCCCAGAGCAGGGTTAAAGTTCCAATGTATATACTAAGGGGTAATTCACAGAAAAGAGAAGACTAGAAGTCAGAGTAAAGGAGGCTTACTAATCCCACTAAGGGGTTTTGGGTGGAAGGAATACAGTAATACAATACAGGGAGTGTTAGTTTGGTTTAATACACAGGCATAGCCACTGTGTTTTAAGGAGTAATTTTAGTTGCAGTGTATATTGCTATTATCATGCAGTCTGCATTGTTAATGTCATGCAGTATACATTATTATTATCATGCAGTCTGCATTGTTAATGTCATGTAGTATACATTGTTATTGTCTTGCAGTCTGCATTGTTAATGTCATGCAGTATACATTGTTATTGTCATGCAGTCTGCATTGTTAATGTCATGTAGTATACATTGTTATTGTCATGCAGTCTGCATTGTTAATGTCATGTAGTATACATTGTTATTGTCTTGCAGTCTGCATTGTTAATGTCATGCAGTCTCCACTGTTATTGTCATGTAGTCTCCATTATTATTGTCATGCAGTTTACATTGGTAATGTCATACAGTATACATTGTTATTGTCATGCAGTCTCCACTGTTACTTTCATGCAGTATACATTGTTAATGTCCTGTAGTCTCTTTTGTTATTGTCATGCAGCATACATTGTTATTGTCATGCAGCATACATTGTTATTGTCATGCAGTATTCATTGTTATTGCCACACACTCTCCATTGTTATTGTCATATAGTCTAGATTGTTATTGTCATGCAGTCTCCACTGTTATTGTAATTCAGTATACATTGTTATTGTCATACAGCATACATTGTTATTGTCATGCAGTATACATTGTTATTGTCATGCAGTCTTCACTGTTATTGTCATGCAGCATACATTGTTATTGTCATGCAGTATACATTGTTATTGTCATGCAGTCTCCACTGTTATTGTCATGCAGTATACATTGTTGTTGTCATGCAGTGTACATTGTTATTGTCATGCAGTGTACACTGCTATTGTCATGCAGCATACATTGTTATGGTCATGAATGTATAGACTGTTATTGTCATGTAGTCTCCACTGTTATGTTCATGCAGTCTCTATTGTTATTGCCATGCAGTATCCATTGTTACTGTCATCCAGTATACATTGTTGGAGTCTCCATTGTTATTGCCTTGCAGTTTCCATTGTTATTGTCATGCATTGTACATTGTTGCTGTCTCCATTGTTACTGCCATGCAGTCTCCACTGTTATTGTCATGCAGTCTACATTGTTATTGTCATGCAGTATACACTGTTATTGTCATGCAGTATACACTGTTATTATCATGCAGTTTACATTGTTATTATCACACAGTCTACATTATTATTGTCATTCAGTGCACACTGTTAGTGTCATGCAGTATACATTGTTATTGTTATGCAGTCTCCACTATTATTGTCATAGAGTCTCCATTGTTATTATTAAACAGTATACAGTGTTACTGTCATGCAGTGTACGTTGTTATTGTCATGCAGCCTCCACTGTTATTGTCATGGAGTTTCCATTGTTATTGTTATTCAGTATACAGTGTTATTGTCATGCCATCTCCACAGTTGTTGTCATGCAGTATACATTGTTATTGTCATGCCATCTCCACAGTTGTTGTCATGCAGTACACATTGCTATTGTCATACAGTCTGCACTGTTTCTGTCATGGAGTCTCCATTGTTATTGTCATGCTGTATACATTGCTTTTGTCATGCAGTCTGCACTATTTTTGTCATGGAGTATCCATTCATAGGTTCATAGGTGTGTACCAGGCTAATGGCCCTTTACAAGCCTAGCCCACAAAAATTGCCTAGGCACCATTCCACCAGATGTTAGTTCACAGTGCTCCTATCTAGTAGGGCAACTGGAGTGATCCCTGGGGTGAATTTTCTGTTACCCATCCACTGATCAAGATTTCTCTTGAAGAGGGCCAGTGAGGTGCTCTGCTTGACAAAAATGGGAAGCTTATTCCAGAGTTTGGGCAGTGTTTGGGAGATGAACCTGTCCCTCCAGCATGTTCTGTTAATTGTGGTAATGAGGTTCTGATCTCTGGAGTGTGCGGAATGGGGAAATTGGGATTTCTTTAGGTGTAGCATTTCAAGTAGGGCTGGGTTGTACATGTCTTTGTAAGTCAAGCAGAGATCACCTCTAAGTAGACAATAAGTGACTGAGAACAGTTGATATTTCTTGAGTCTGTCCATGTAGGACATGTGTTTAAGGACTAGGATCCTTTTTGTGAGGTACTTTTGTGGCCTTTCCAGTTGGTGTAGGTGTCTGGTCAGGTACATTCCAAATGGGGCATTATATTCGATGACTGGTCTAATGAGGGATGAGTAGAGAGGGATGATGACCTCTTTCTTCCTGGATGTGAAAGCTTTGGTTATAAGATGTGCCATGTAGAAGGACTTTCTTACCACAGTGGCAATGTGGTGGTCGAAGGTGAGGTGGCTGTCGACCTGGGTGCCCAGATCTCTTATCTCCCCTTCAGCATTAAGTGAGTTTCCATCAAAGTGGTAATTCGTGGGAACTGAGTTTTTTCCAAAGGGGAGGATAACGCATTTTCTGGCATTAAGCTTCAGGTCTTGGTTTCAACACCAGTCATTTGTCTCAGAGAGGCTCTTTTGTCCCATGTCTGCATCACTTGGGGAGTTGATAATTACCCCTAGCTTGCAATCGTCAGTGAACTTGGTCAGCCAGAGTTCTTCTGTGTTGGCCTGGGTTTCTGAGAAGTAGATGCCAAACAAGAGATGGGCCAGAACTGAGCTCTGTTTGACTCCACTCATGAATGGTTGACAGTCTGACTTGGAATCTGCAACTTTCACTTTGTGGGTCCTGTCTGTGAGCCAATTTGCAACACATCTAGTGATGTAAGGATTGATGCCTAGTTTGGTGAGTTTATCAATGATACCTGAATGGAGAATGGTATCAAATGCCTTGGCCAGGTTGAGGTAGGCTGTATGTACTGCCTTACCCTCATCCACAGCCTCAGTGACTGCTTGAAAGAATGCTAAATAAAATAGACTCGCTCAAAAGAGCACACACTCATAAATCCCTCTGATGATGCCCTGATGTTACAGGGTGAAAGTGCTTAGTCATACATTAAATGGTTATTGTTTTTTCCTTCCTGTCCATGTTCATAGGTAGGTACTAGGTTATTGGCCCAAGGGCCTATGTAAGTCTAGCCAACAAGGTTCCCTGGCTTACGCCACCCAAGAAAGTTATTTTCCTGTGCCACTGTTGAGTAGACACACAGAAGTGATCCCCAGGGTGTATTTCCTATTTCCCATCCACTCATCAAGATTTTTCTTGAAGAGTGCTAATGAAGAACTTTGCTTGACATAGATGGGTAGCCTGTTCCATAGTATGGGAAGTCTCTGGGACAGGAATCTATCCCTCCAGCATGTCCTGTGTCCTGTTTATTGTGGTGACAACGTTTAGATCCCTGGAGTGTGTAGCTCAGAGGGATTGGGATTTCTTTAGGTGTGTAGATTTACTCAGCATTGTGTTTTTTTATTTTTTATTTTTTTGGTTTATGACTGCCTGAAAGAAGTCAACCAGGTTCAGCAGGCAGAATCTCTCCTTGACAAACTATGTGGGGTCAAGAATTTGGAGATTGCATATATCTTTGTTAAGCAGGTCCATGATGATGTGCTCCATAGCTTTACATACCAGACCATCAGGCTAATGGAGCAATAGTTCCCAGGGTCAGTAGGTGCACCATTCATTAGGGACATAGCCTAAGGTAAGGCTGTGATTGAACATGGCACACAGATGTTCATGTCATGTCAGTTCATTCTGTAGCTCATGCAGGATGCAGCCAGTAATATTTTAACATCCCATGGATGTTGTATTCTTGGCTTTGGGCAATGCTGCTTTTACCTGTGTGGCAGAAATGATGGGTACCAGGCTTTCATCTAGTATTGTGATAGACCCCTGGGGGAGAGAGGGATAATGTTGGCACTGAAGCTGTTGGCCAGTATATTGGCAATATCTGTTGGCTCATTATAGGAGGTGCCATTGTGCAACAACTCAGAGCAAATTTGGGTATTGCCTTGGAGGTTTTTGATATAGCTATAGAAGGCTTTGTGGTTGCTTTTGGTATCAGCCACAATTCAGCCTTCATAGCTGGCTTTAGAGGATTTGATAAGGGATCTCATCTTTTTTGTTGAGACTGATAAGGGAGGTTCCCAGTCTTGAGACATCATTTTTTTCTGCAACAGTTTTTTTCTTTCTGTTGTAGAGTTTATTGATGGCTGGGGACCACCAGATTGGCTTTCTTTTTTTGGAGGAGAGTTTCTTTGTTCTGTTTGGTATTGTCATGCAGTCCCCATTGTTATTGTCATGCAATACACATTGTTATCGTCATTGAGTCTCCACTGTTATTTTCATGCAATATACATTATTATTGTCCTGCAGTCTCTTTTGTTATTGACATGCAGCATACATTGTTATTGTCATGCAGTATACATTGGTATTGTCATGCAGCACACATTGTTATTGTCATGCAGTATACATTGTTATTGCCACACACTCTCCATTGTTATTAACATGCAGTACACATTGTTATTGTCATGTAGTTTATATTGTTATTGTCATGCAGCATACATTGTTATTGTCATGGAGCATACATTGTTATTGCCACACACTCTCCATTGTTATTGTCATGTAGTCTACATTGTTATTGTCATGCAGGCTCCACTGTTATTGTCATGCAGTATACATTGTTGTTGGCATGCAGTGTTCATTATTGTCACGCAGTCTCCACTGTTATTGTCATGTAGTCTCTATTATTATTGTCATGCAGTTTACATTGGTAATGTCATACAGTATACATTGTTATTGTCATGCAGTATATTGTTATTGTCATGCAGTATACATTATTGTGGTCATGCAATATACATTGTTATTGTAATGAGTCTCCATTGTTATTGTCATACAGTATATGCTGTTATTGTCATGCAGCCTGCATTGTTATTGTCATACAGTATACATTGTTATTGTCATGCAGCCTGTACTGTTATTGTCATGCAGTCTCCATTGTTATTGTCATGCAGTCTCCACTGTTATTGTCATGCAGTATACATTGCTATTGTCATGCAGTCTCCACTGTTACGGCCATGCAGTCTCTATTGTTATTGTCATGCAGGCTCCACTGTTATTGGTATGCAGTCTCCATTGTTATTGTCATGCAGTATACATTGTTATTGTCATGGAGTCTCCACTGTTATTGTCATGCAGTATACATTGTTATTGTCATACAGTATACATTGTTATTGTCATGCAGTCTCCACTGTTGCTGTCATGCAGTCTCCACTGTTGTTGTCATATGGTATACATTATCATTGTCATGCAGTGTCCATTGTTATTGTCATGCAATCTCCACTGTCAATGTCATGCAATATACATTGTTGTTGTCATGCAGTATACATTGTTATTGTCATGCAGTATACATTGTTATTGTAATGAGTCTCCATTGTTATTGTCGTTCAGTATTATGCTGTTATTGTCATGCAGCCTGTACTGTTATTGTCATGCAGTCTCCTTTGTTATTGTCATGCAGTCTCCACTGTTATTGTCATGTAGTCTCCATTATTATTGTCGTGCAGTTTACATTGGTAATGTCATACAGTATACATTGTTATTGTCATACAGTCCCCACTGTTACTGTCATGCAGTATACATTGCTGTTGTCATGCAGTATTCATTGTTATCGTCATGCAGTGTACATTGTTGTCATGCAGTATACATTGTTATTATTGTGCATGTATAGATTGTTATTATCATGCAGGCTCCACTATTATGGTCATACAGTCTCCACTGTTATTGCCATGCAGGCTCTACTGTTATTGTTATGCAGTCTACATTGTTATTGTCATAGGTTCATAGGTTCATAGGTTCATACTAGGCTATCTGCCCAAGGGCATTTATAAGCCTAGCCAGAGTTTTGTGGCTTTTGCCACCCCTTTAGTTTGGAGGATACTATGCCCATTATTTTGCTGTGCCTCTGTCAAGCAGTGACACTGAGATAATCCCTGGGGTATATCTGCAATCTCCCATCCATTGGTCAAGATTTAGTTTACATTATTATTGTCCTGCAGCCTCCATTGTTATTGTCACATAGTATATGGTGTTATTGTTATGCAGTCTCCAGTGTTACGGTCATGCAATCTCCATATTGTCATGCAGTATACATTGTTGCAGTCTCCACTGTTATTGCCATGCAGGCTCCACTGTTATTGCTATGCAGTCTACATTGTTATTGACATGTAGTTTACATTATTATTGTCCTGCAGTCTCCATTGTTATTGTCACACAGTATATGGTGTTATTGCCATGCAGCCTGCATTGTCATACGATCTCCTTTGTTATTGTTATGCAGTCTCCACTGTTATTGTCATGCAGTTTACATTTTTATTGTTATGCAGTATCTACTGTTGATGGCATGCAATATACATTGTTATTGTCATGCAGCCTCCACTGTTATTGTCATGCAGTGTACATTGTTATTGTCATGCAGTCTCCACTGTTGTTGTCATGCAGTCTCCACTGTTGTTGTCATACAGTATACATTATTATTGTCATGCAGTGTCCATTGTTATTGTCATGCAATCTCCACTGTCAATGTCATGCAGTATACATTGTTGTTGTCATGCAGTATACATTGTTATTGTCATGCAATATACACTGTTATTGTAATGAGTCTTCATTGTTATTGTCGTTCAGTATATGCTGTTATTGCCGTGCAGCCTGTACTGTCATTGTCATGCAGTCTCCTTTGTTATTGTCATGCAGTCTCCAAAGTTATTGTCATGTAGTCTCCATTATTATTGTCATGCAGTTTACATTGGTAATGTCATACAGTATACATTGTTATTGTTATACAGTCTCCACTGTTATTGTCATGCAGTATACATTGCTGTTGGTATGCAGTGTCCATTATTGTCACGCAGTGTCCACTGTTATTGTCATGTAGTCTCTATTATTATTGTCATGCAGTTTACATTGGTAATGTCATACAGTATACATTGTTATTGTCATGCAGTATATTGTTATTGTCATGCAGTATACATTATTGTGGTCATGCAATATACATTGTTATTGTAATGAGTCTCCATTGTTATTGTCATACAGTATATGCTGTTATTGTCATGCAGCCTGCATTGTTATTGTCATACAGTATACATTGTTATTGCCATGCAGCCTGTACTGTTATTGTCATGCAGTCTCCATTGTTATTGTCATGCAGTCTCCACTGTTATTGTCATGCAGTATACATTGCTATTGTCATGCAGCATACATTGTTATTGTCATGCAGTCTCCACTGTTACGGCCATGCAGTCTCTATTGTTATTGTCATGCTGGCTCCACTGTTATTGGTATGCAGTCTCCATTGTTATTGTCATGCAGTATACATTGTTATTGTCATGGAGTCTCCACTGTTATTGTCATGCAGTACACATTGTTATTGTCATGCAGTCTCCACTGTTGTTGTCATGCAGTCTCCACTGTTGTTGTCATACAGTATACATTGTTATTGTCATACAGTATACATTGTTATTGTCATGCAGTCTCCACTGTTGCTGTCATGCAGTCTCCACTGTTGTTGTCATAAGGTATACATTATCATTGTCATGCAGTGTCCATTGTTATTGTTATTGTCATGCAATCTCCACTGTCAATGTTATGCAGTATACATTGTTGTTGTCATGCAGTATACATTGTTATTGTCATGCAGTATACATTGTTATTGTAATGAGTCTCCATTGTTATTGTCATTCAGTATTATGCTGTTATTGTCATGCAGCCTGTACTGTTATTGTCATGCAATCTCCTTTGTTATTGTCATGCAGTCTCCACTGTTATTGTCATGTAGTCTCCATTATTATTGTCATGCAGTTTACATTGGTAATGTCATACAGTATACATTGTTATTGTCATACAGTCTCCACTGTTATTGCCATGCAGTATACATTGTTGTTGGCATGCAGTGTCCATTATTGTCATGCAGTCTCCACTGTTACTTTCATGCAGTATACATTGTTATTGTCATACAGTCCCCACTGTTATTGTCATGCAGTATACATTGCTGTTGTCATGCAGTATTCATTGTTATTGTCATGCAGTGTACATTGTTGTCATGCAGTATACATTGTTATTATCATACATGTATAGATTGTTATTGTCATGCAGTCTCCACTATTATGGTCATACAGTCTCCACTGTTATTGCCATGCAGGCTCCACTGTTATTGTTATGCAGTCTACATTGTTATTGTCATGTAGTTTACATTATTATTGTCCTGCAGCCTCCATTGTTATTGTCACATAGTATATGGTGTTATTGTTATGCAGTCTCCACTGTTACGGTCATGCAATCTCCATATTGTCATGCAGTATACACTGTTGCAGTCTCCACTGTTATTGGCATGCAGGCTCCACTGTTATTGCTATGCAGTCTACATTGTTATTGACATGTAGTTTACATTATTATTGTCCTGCAGTCTCCATTATTATTGTCACACAGTATATGGTGTTATTGCCATGCAGCCTGCATTGTCATGCAATCTCCTTTGTTATTGTTATGCAGTCTCCACTGTTATTGTCATGCAGTTTACATTTTTATTGTCATGCAGTGTCTACTGTTGATGCCATGCAATATACATTGTTATTGTCATGCAGCCTCCACTGTTATTGTCATGCAGTGTACATTGTTATTGTCATGCAGTCTCCACTGTTGTTGTCATGCAGTCTCCACTGTTGTTGTCATACAGTATACATTATTATTGTCATGCAGTGTCCATTGTTATTGTCATGCAATCTCCACTGTCAATGTCATGCAGTATATCAATGTCATGCAGTATACATTGTTGTTGTCATGCAGTATACATTGTTATTGTCATGCAATATACATTGTTATTGTAATGAGTCTCCATTGTTATTGTCGTTCAGTATATGCTGTTACTGTCGTGCAGCCTGTACTGTCATTGTCATGCAGTCTCCTTTGTTATTGTCATGCAGTCTCCAAAGTTATTGTCATGTAGTCTCCATTATTATTGTCATGCAGTTTACATTGGTAATGTCATACAGTATACATTGTTATTGTTATACAGTCTCCACTGTTATTGCCATGCAGTATACATTGTTGTTGGCATGCAGTGTCCATTATTGTCATGCAGTTTCCACTGTTATGTCATGCAGTATACATTGTTATTGTTATACAGTATACATTGTTATTGTCATGCAGTGTCCATTGTTATTGTCATTCAGTCTCCACTGTTATTGTCATGCAGTGTACGTTGTTATTGCCATGCAGTCTCTATTGTTATTGCCATGCAGTATACATTGTTGTTGTCATGGAGTCTCCACTGTTATTTTCATGCAATATACATTATTATTGTCATGCAGTCTCCACTGTTACTTTCATGCAGTATACATTGTTAATGTCCTGCAGTCTCTTTTGTTATTGTCATGCAGCATGCATTGTTATTGTCACGCAGTATA
Organism: Protopterus annectens; assembly: GCF_019279795.1. Lineage (NCBI taxonomy): Eukaryota > Metazoa > Chordata > Ceratodontiformes > Protopteridae > Protopterus > Protopterus annectens. Next base: position 1,627,287 of record NC_056747.1, on the reverse strand, counting down.
CATTGTTATGACACACACTCTCCATTGTTATTGTTATGTAGTCTAGATTGTTATTGTCATGCAGTCTCCACTGTTATTGTCATGCAGTATACATTGCTATTGTCATGCAGCATGCATTGTTATTGTCATGCATTCTCCATTGTAATTGTCATGCAGTATACATTGCTATTGTCATGTAGTATACATTGTTATTGTCATGCAGTGTACAGTGTTATTGTCATGCAGTATACATTGTTATTGTCGTGCATGTATAGATTGTTATTGTCATGCAGTCTCCACTATTATGGTCATACAGTCTCCATTGTTATTGCCATGCAGTATACTTTGTTGCAGTCTCCACTGTTATTGCCATGCAGGCTCCACTGTTATTGTTATGCAGTCTACATTGTTATTGTCAGGTAGTTTACATTATTATTGTCCTGCAGTCTCCATTGTTATTGTCACCTAGTATATGGTGTTACTGTCATGCAGTCTCCATATTGTCATGCAGTATACATTATTGCAGTCTCCACTGTTATTGCCACGCAGGCTCCAGTGTTATTGTTATGCAGTCTACATTGTTATGGACATGTAGTTTACATTATTATTGTCCTGCAGTCTCCATTATTATTGTCACACAGTATATGGTGTTATTGCCATGCAGCCTGCATTGTCATGCAATCTCCTTTGTTATTGTTATGCAGTCTCCACTGTTATTGTCATGCAGTTTACATTTTTATTGTCATGCAGTGTCTACTGTTGATGCCATGCAATATACATTGTTATTGTCATGCAGCCTCCACTGTTATTGTCATGCAGCGTACATTGTTATTGTCATGCAGTCTCCACTGTTGTTGTCATGCAGTCTCCACTGTTGTTGTCATACAGTATACATTATTATTGTCATGCAGTGTCCATTGTTATTGTCATGCAATCTCCACTGTCAATGTCATGCAGTATATCAATGTCATGCAGTATACATTGTTGTTGTCATGCAGTATACATTGTTATTGTCATGCAATATACATTGTTATTGTAATGAGTCTCCATTGTTATTGTCGTTCAGTATATGCTGTTACTGTCGTGCAGCCTGTACTGTCATTGTCATGCAGTCTCCTTTGTTATTGTCATGCAGTCTCCAAAGTTATTGTCATGTAGTCTCCATTATTATTGTCATGCAGTTTACATTGGTAATGTCATACAGTATACATTGTTATTGTTATACAGTCTCCACTGTTATTGCCATGCAGTATACATTGTTGTTGGCATGCAGTGTCCATTATTGTCATGCAGTTTCCACTGTTATGTCATGCAGTATACATTGTTATTGTTATACAGTATACATTGTTATTGTCATGCAGTGTCCATTGTTATTGTCATGCAGTCTCCACTGTTATTGTCATGCAGTGTACGTTGTTATTGTCATGGAGTTTCCATTGCTGGTATGCAGTATACAGTCTTACTGTCATGTAGTGTACAGTGTTATTGTCACACATTCTCCATTGTTATTGTCATGCAGTCTACTTTGTTATTGCCATGCAGTCTCTATTGTTATTGCCATGCAGTATACATTGTTGTTGTCATGGAGTCTCCACTGTTATTGTCATGCAGTGTACATTGTTATTGTTTTATTTATTTATTTATTTATTTTATTTTATTTTACATTTGTTGACCGGGCTAGTCTAGCTGGATATATGTCCATTTTCAGTAAAGGCCCGGGGAGATAAGCTCCAAAGTTCAATTACAGTACATATCTAGAGAAGTACATACATGAGATCGACTACATTAATAATAACTAAAGCAGTATTAGCTAAAAAGTGGTTACAGGTATATAGAGTATATAACACAAAATATTGACTAAACATAATACAATTTATCATGAGGCTGCAATTAACTGTTCAGAAAGATTGATAGTAAAACACATAATATAATTCTAGATATAAGAAGGGAAAAAATGAAAGTAAGACTGGAATAGAAGTTGAGTAAGAAAATTCTAATCGCGAAGACTGGAACTTTTATGAGAGCATACTAATAGGTAAGGCTAGGTAGTAGAGGTAGAATGGTAGTTGAATTCTGATGAGATTGTTACTGAGCTGAGACAGTGAGGTAGAAACAGGTAGCTAGAGCATATAAGGTGGGATTGAAACATGTAGTGAGAGCATGTAGTTCAATTACAGTACATATCTACAGAAGTACATACATGAGATCGACTACATTAATAATAACTAAAGCAGTATTATCACCCCCTATAACAATCCTAGACCGCTTCGATCCTCTAACAAACTACTAATTCAGACTAGCAAAATTAATAACACAGCCGGTGATTCTCTCTTTGCAAACTCTGTAAGTAGATCCTGGAACTCTCTTCCAGCTGATATTACCTTACTTTCCACCTTAGGTCAATTTAAAACTAGACTCAAACACATTTGTCACTTAACTGGCTATGTCAATGTATCAAGCCTGGCTAACTCGAATGTGTAAAAATCTGTTAACCAGTTTACTGTGTAATTTCATTTAATCCTGACTTGTGCTAAGGACTAACTGTAACCTGTGGAACTTGTTTAACTTGCTTACTTATGTAATCTCTGTAAATAGTCTGTTTGTAATATGTAATGCTGGTATTATGTAATGCTGTATCTGCTTACCCTTGGAGCTTTTCTCCCCGGGCCTCCGCTGAAAATGGACATGCATCCAGTCGGACTATCCCGGTCAACAAATGTAAAATAAATAAATAAATAAATGTAGGTTAGTCAGGTTTAGTACAGGGGCACATCCAATGTGTTTTAAGGAAGAGCTTAAGTTTATTTTTGAACAAGGAAATAGAGGGAAGTGTTGAAAGTTCAGTGGGGAGTAAGTTCCAGATTTTCCCAACAGTATTAGTGAAGAGAGAGTCTCCAGCTCTATTGTTTGATTTGTTAATATTTATGAGGATTTTTTGTCAAGATCTTAGGGATTTCAGGTTATTGTAGGGATGAATAAGGTTAGATAGTATGGGTGTCTTAGCAGGTTGATAAAGAATTTTATGGGCAACGGTCAGTTGATTATATTTTAGCTGTTGCTGTAATTCAAGCCACCCTAGGTATTTTAGATTAATGCAGTGGTGTATTTTAAAAGGGTTACCAGTGGCAAATCTGGCTATGTTGTTGTAGGAGTTTTCTAGTTTTTTAAGGTTATTTTTTGACAGGTTAGTGAAAATGGGAGAGGCATAGAGTAGGGTAGAGATTAGATGGGTGCGGGCGATAGTTATTCTAGTTGCAGGAGTGAGGAAGTGTTTGATCCTGTATAGAGAGCCTATTTTTCTGTTAGTTGTTTTCAAGATATTATTAATATGAGTGTCAAAGTTAAGGTTGTTGTTTATGGTGATACCTAGCAGTTTGGTAGTAAGATCCTGGGATATAACAGTGCTATTATTGGAAACTATAGTGAAGTCAATTGGTGGAGATTTACTGGTAGGTGTAAAAAGTAGAAGTTTAGTTTTTTTGAGGTTTAGTATGAGACAGCATTTTGTAAACCATAGTTCTACTGAGCTAAATAAGTTCTGTGTAAGGAAGTGAAGTTCAGATTCAGATGTGGCTGAGCATATAAGTGTTGAATCATCTGCGTCTTGTATAAATAAGTTCTGTGTAAGGAAGTGAAGTTCAGATTCAGATGTGGCTGAGCATATAAGTGTCGAACCATCTGCGTATTGTATGCATGTAGCTTGGGGAACTGCTTCGTGAAGGTCATTGATGAATAAGGAAAATAGGAGTGGGCCTAGTATGGACCCTTGAGGGACACCAATATTAACGGGTAGTTGGGTAGAAAGAGTGGTATTCCAGAGCACAGCTTGATGTCTGTTATTTAAGTAGGATAGGAACCATTTTATAGCTAGTGTGTCAAGTGACAGAGATTTGAGAATGTTTATGAGTATATTGTGATTTACCATGTCAAAAGCTTTGGACAGGTCAATGAAAAGTGCAGAGGAAAGCATGTTAAGGTTGTGGTTTTTGTTGATGGTGCCCATGAAGGAGAGGAGGGCAGTAGTAGTGCTGTGGGAAGGTCTGAAGCCATGTTGGGAGTTGGAGAGCAGGTTATTATGGAGAAGGTGGTCTAGTAATTGCCTATGGATGCACCTTTCTATAACCTTAGATAAAGGGGAGAGTAGGGCTATGGGACAATAGTTGGAAAGGTCAGTGGAGTCTCCCCCCTTATGAAGGGGAATAATATGTGAGACTTTCCAAAGATTGGGGATGTATCCTTCAGTAATGCTTCTATTGATGAGAATGGAGATGGGGTAGGCAATAGATCTGGCTGCTAACTGTAAGTATTCTGCAGGTAGTTGGTCAGCAGAGGGAGTGCAAGGTTTAAGTTTGTGTATAATGGTGAGAATAAAAGCTGTAGGGACAGGTTGGAAGTGAAATGGAGGAGGTGGTTTGGATTCAGACTTATATGTGGTTGAATTTTGTGGAGAGAGTTGACTGGCTAGAGTTTGAATAGTTTTGGCGAAAAAGGTATTAAAGGCATTGACAGTTTGTTTGGGGTTGTTGTGGTCAGAGCCTTGTGGGTTTGGTGTAATAGATTGACCGGGGTGTAATAGTTCATTAATGCTTGCCCAGAATTTTTGTGGTTTATTGTGGTGGGATTGCTGCGAATGTAGGTAGTAGTTTTGTTTATCAGACATTATGGCTTTTTTGTTTCATTTCTCAATTGTTTAAAGTTTTGGAGGTCAATGGGGTTCTTAGTTAAGTGTGATCTGTGCCAGTATTTATTTCTGAGATGGAGTTTTTGCTTAGTTTCCTTAGAAAGCCATGGAGCAGGTTTGGTTTTTATCCTAATAGAGCAGATAGGAGCGTGTTGGTTAAGGATGGCTAGGAAATTAGCATTGAAGTAATCAACAGCTTCATCAAGGGAAAGTTGTTTTAATGGGGACCAATTACAAGCTTTAAGTTCAGTTAAGAATAAATTGAGATTGAAGTTTTTCTTGGTTCTAATTGTTCTAAATATGGGTTTGGAATGTGGGTTGGTTTTAAGCCTAATAGCATAGGTTGGAAAGTGGTCGCTTACATTGTCTGGGAGGGTTCCAGAATTGTAGGTCTGGGGTTGATTATTGATGAGTATCCAGTCTAAGGTACTTTCTTTCTTATTGGTTTTGTTAATTCTAGTGGGTGAGGTGATAATTTGTGTAAACCCATAGAGATTAATATGGGTAGTGGGGTAGTTATTGTTGCAACATTTCCAATCAATGTTGAAATCACCAAGAATGATGGTCTCTTGGGGGAGGTTTTGAGATAACCAACAGAGTATGTTTTCAATAGTAGTAATGTTATTGCCTGGAGGAACATAGATGCAGATAATACAGATAGATTTAACAGAGTTTAGCTGAAGCTTGGTAATAAGTATTTCAGCGTTAGAGACATGGGGAGGATTTTGGTGGAAGGTTGTAATTTGAAAATCAGATTTAAATAAAACTGCTACTCTACCACCTTTTTTGGCTACACGGTCAAGACGTAAGATGTTGTAACCAGGTGGGGTAACTTCATTGTCTGTCGATATGGGTTTTAACCAAGTTTCTGTTAGACACAAAATATCAAAGGAGTAGAATTCCAGGAGAGCATGGAGTTGTGTAATTTTGTTATTGATACTACGTGTGTTGAGATGAGCTATTAGTAGTGAGTTGGGTGTTTGTTTTAGTATATGGATGGTAGAGGTGTTTGGGGTAATGAGTTGAGAAGTGGTGGAGGCGTTTGGTCCGGGGTTTGGGTGAATGTCTCCATCCTTTAGGGGGAGGAGTAGTGTTAAATATCTAGTCTGAGTATATTTACTGAGAAGGAAAGGATGTCTTCTTGTATTTGGGAGGTTATATCGAACGTGGGCTGTCCTATGGTATTTGGGTGGTAGATAACTGGGAGTGAAAGTTATGTTGAAATGTTCAGTTTGAGAGGGTAGAGAAGAAGTGGTCAATTGTTTGGTGGGGTACAGGATGTGTGACTGTACTAGATGCTCATAGGAGGTTAGTAGGTATGCTAGAGTTAGAGTAGGCAGAACTGTGAGTATGAGTAAGCTTTGTAAGAGGAGTATGTTAGAAGGTTTAGTTATTGCCATAGTAGTTATAAAATTATTACTAAACAGTAGATGTGAAGTAGTTGTATGGAAAAGGTATAATGGTGGGAGGGATAGGAAGTGGTGGAGAAAAGTGTGGGAGAAACAGAGAAGAGTGGATAATGGGGATGAGATAGTTATTGGTGGAAAGGTGAGGGGGTGTGGTCTGATAGGTATAAGAGTAGGACCCCTGGGGTGGGTGGGATTTGGGGGTAGGGTGGGGAGCGGAGTGAGCACGCAGGGCGAACGGAGTGGGTTGAGACAATTGGAGGAGAAACAGGAGAAGAAACAATCAGAAATACAGGTAACTATAAGTAAGTGAGGTAGGATGTGAGTAGGAGATGTTTAGAATGACACAGAAGCCAATGGAACGAAAGTTAGAGGAGGGAAGAATACTGTTTCAGCACAAAGGTGAAGTAGGAAGATGAGCAGGTCAAGAACAGTACAGTATAGAACAGATTGCAGGGGTAGGACAGGGAGAGAGGCAGTGTAAAAGGATGGAATGAGGATGAGGATAGATAATAGGAAGAAATATATTGCATTTACAGAGGCAGGACAGAGAAGAGGGGTAGTGAAGGGAATAGTTTAAGGGTGCCACTCTAGTGGGCAGATCTAGTAAATGTAGGAAAGTGAGTGGGAGAGCTGATTAGAGAAGAAGTATGGAAGGTGAGATACTAAGTAAGAGTAGGTTAGTATAAGTGACAAGGTGTGTTGGCTATAGGGTAGCTGGAAGGGTAAGGTTAAGGCTGCTGGATACTCAAGCTTGTAGCGAACTATAGGGCCCTGATAAAAATAGTAGACAGAGGCCTATTGTGCAAATGGGACTAAGTCCATAACATACTTTCTTCCTTCCTTGATGGAGGGTGCAGAGAAAAGGAGTCAAGTAGATGAGGCCACTGGAGATTGTAAGGGTTCTTGTATCACCTGGTAGGTTTTGGCTAGGGCAAGTTCAGGACAATGCAGAGCTGGGTACTTTGGGGAGAAAAGGAGATAAATGAAGAGAGAGCAGAGTTAGCACAGGTATCAAGGCAGTAAAGCTAGTAATAGTAGAGATAACAACATGCACATTCAGACATATTTACTAATGAAATTAAATGCAATTCCTGTAGGCATTATAGGCATGATTATAATAAAATATGAAATTCATTAGAGGCAATTAAAACATTACTATAACTATCTACTGGGATAAACATACAAGCTAGGTGCAAAGGAACTAAAAATTGTGAAAAAGGTAATCCTTAAAGCAGTTCAAGCACTGATTGTAAATTAAAGCTGTATGCAAACATCCAAGGTAGCATAGGTAATTCTTTCTTTATATTATAAATAGTTGTTAGCTATGGATCTGATAAAAAAAGCACTAGAAATAAGTAGGACTGTGTTTGGGGGGCAAGCCTTATTCAAACCTTAATGTGGAGGCTAGTAGGGAGTCTCTATCATTATAAAGTAGAACATTAAGCAGGATCACAGGTAAAGTCCTTACTATATGGGCTAAGCACAAATTGAGCAAGACTACAATGGTGGATTCAGTACAGCGGTCAGTCAAGGTATTACACAGCGAAAAATTATTCACAGTACATTTAGGCTGATTTTACACATAAGGCACTTTATCATCTAGCTGTACCTTGGTATGAGCAGGTATGAAGGGTTTCCTGAGTGTTCAGAATATGCGCCACATGTGTGGCTTAGTTACAACAAGCCATTTTGACTACAATGGCTTAAAGCTATTTCGTTAATTTAAATAGTTTTGTTAATTTCAGTGATTTAAGCTGCAATAGCTTAGATCACTTAATTTAATTTAGATAATGTACCATAGTATCAGAAATTGATTGCAGGGAATGAGCGTTCGCTTTCAATGGACTAGATGGTTGAAATCAACAGAACGCTCAGACAAAGCTTCCACGTGGGGGGGGGTGCATTAATAATAGCCAAGAAGGCTACAAAAGGCTTTTAATGATATAGCTAGTGGACATCCACAGAATGGCCGGACAAGCTCCACGTGATGCTGTATCAGTAGCCATGAAGGCTATAAACACACTATAGGCGTGTGGAAGGACAGACCGATACCTAACTCTTATACTCTAAGAATTAAGTTTCCCTTGCTGTTTACAGGAGTAAAGCCAACCAGTATACATTGTTATTGTCACGCAGTCTCCATTGTGTTTGTCATGTAGTCTCCATTGTTATTGTCATGTAGTGTACATTATTAATATCATGCAGAATATATTGTTATTGTCATGCAGGCTCCACTGTTATTGTCTTGCAGTCTGCATTGTTATTGTCATGCTGTATACATTATTATTGTCATACAGTATACATTATTGTGGTCATGCAATATACATTGTTATTGTAATGGGTATACATTGTTATTGTCATTCAGTATATGCTGTTATTGTCATGCAGTCTCCTTTGTTATTGTCATGCAGTCTCCACTGTTATTGTCATGTAGTCTCCATTATTATTGTCATGCAGTTTACATTGGTAATGTCATACAGTATACATTGTTATTGTCATGCAGTATACATTATTGTGGTCATGCAATATACATTGTTATTGTAATGAGTTTCCATTGCTATTATCATTCAGTTTATGCTGTTATTGTCATGCATACTGCATTGTTATTGTCATACAGTATACATTGTTATTGTCATGCAGCCTGTACTGTTATTGTCATGCAGTCTCCACTGTTATTGTCATGTAATCTCCATTATTACTGTCATGCAGTTTACATTGGTAATGTCATACAGTATACATTGTTATTGTCATACAGTCCCCACTGTTATTGTCATGCAGCATACATTTTTATTGTCATGCAGTATCTACTGTTATTGTCATGCAGTATACATTGTTATTGTCATGCAGTATACATTGTTATCATCATGCAGTATACATTGTTATTGTCATGCAGTATACATTGTTATTGTCATGCAGTCTCCACTGTTACTGTCATGGAGTTTCCATTGTTATTGGTATGCAGTATACAGTTTTACTGTCATGCAGTGTACATTGTTGTCATGCAGTTTCCATTGTTATTGTCATGCAGTATAGGCTGTTATTATCATGCAGTTTACGTTGTTATTGTCATGCAGTATACATTGTTATCATCATGCAGTATACATTGTTATTGTCATGCAGTATACATTGTTATTGTAATGCAGTCTCCATTGTTATTGTCATTCAGTATACATTGTTACTGTCATGCAGTATACATTGTTATTGTCATGCAGCATACATTGTTATTGTCATGCAGTATACACTGTTATTGTTATGTAGTCTCCACTGTTATTGTCATGCAGTATACATTGTTATTGTCATGCAGTCTCCACTGTTACTGTCATTGAGTTTCCATTGTTATTGGTATGCAGTATACAGTTTTACTGTCATGCAGTGTACATTGTTGTTATGCAGTTTCCATTGTTATTGTCATGCAGTATAGACTGTTATTATCATGCAGTTTACATTGTTATTGTTATGCAGTATACAGTGTTATTGTCGCAGACTCTCCATTGTTATTGTCATGCAGTCTGCGTTGTTATTGCCATGGAGTCTACATTGTTATTGTCATACAGTATACATTGTTATTGTCATGCAGTATGCACTGTTATTGTCATTCAGTATACACTGTTATTGTCATGCAGTCTCCACTGTTGTTGTCATGCAGTGTACATTGTCATTGTCATGCAATATACATTGTTATTGTCATGCAGTATACATTGTTATTATTATGCAGTCTCCACTGTTATTGTCATGCGGTCTTCACTGTTTTTGTCATGGAGTCTCCATTGTTATTGTCATGCAGTATACATTATTATTGACATGCAGTCTCCGCTGTTTTTGTATTGGAGTATCCATTTATAGGTTCATAGGTGTGTACTAGGCTTATGGCACTTGAGCCTTTACAAGCCTAGCAGGGCCTTGGTGATGGTCTCAAAGAAGTCTACCAAAAAGATTGCCAAGTCACTGTGTCCCCCCCGATGTTAGTTCACAGTGCCCCTATCCGGTAGGGCAACTGGAGTAATTCCTGGTATGAACTTTCTGTTACCCATCCACTCGTCAAGATTTTTCTTGAAGAGGGCCAACGAGGTGCTCTGCTTGACATAAATTGGAAGCTTAGTCCAGAGTATTGGCAGTCTTTGGGAGATGAACCTGTCCATCCAGCATGTTCTGTTAATTTCTAGTTGGGCTGGGTCGGACATGGCTGTGTAAGTCAAGCAGAGATCACCTATAAGTAGACAATAAGGGACTGAGAACAGCTGAAGCTTCTTGAGTTTGTCCATGTAGGATATGTGTTTAAGGCCTTTGATCCTTTTTCTGAGGTACTTTTATGACCTCTCCAGCTGATGTAGGTGTCTGGTCAGATACATGCCAAGCCAGGCATTATATTCGATGATTGGTCTAATGAGTGATGAGTAGAGAGGGATGATGACCTCTTTCTTCCTGGATGGGAAACCTTTGGTTGTAAGATGTGCCATATAGAAGCACTTTCTGACTTGAGTGGCAATGTGGTGGTTGAAGATGAGGTGGCTGTCGACCTGGGTGCCCAGATCTCTTATGGCCCCTTCAGTGTTCAGTGTGCTCCCATCAACGTGGTAATTCATGGGAACTGATTTTTTTTCCAAAGGGGACGATAATGCATTTTTTGGCGTTAAGCTTCAGGCCATGGTTCCCATACCAGTCATTGGTTTCAGAGAGGCCCTTTTGTAGGATGTCTGCATCACTTGGGTAGTTGATAATCACTCCTAGCTTGCAATCATCAGTGAACGTGATCAGCCAGAGTCCTTCTGTGTTGGCCTGGATGTCTGAGAAGTAGATGCCAAACAGAAGAGGGACCAGGACCGAGCCCTGTGAGACTCCACTTATGACTAGTTGACAGACTGACTTGGAATCTGCAATTTCTGCTCTGTGGGTCCTGTCTATGAGGCAATTTGCAACCCACCTAGTGATGTAGGGATTGATGCCTAGTTTGGTGAGTTTATCAATGATACCTGAGTGGGAATGGTGTCAAAGGCCTTGGCCAGGTCGATGTAGGGTGTATGTGGGGTCAAGGGTTTGGAGATTGCATATATCTTTGTTAAGCATCAGGCCAATACAGCAATAGTTCCCAGGGTCTGTAGTTGGTGCCCCTTTATGGAGCAGGATGACTGTAGCAGTGCACCATTTGTTATGGACATAGCTTGAAGTAAGGCTGTGATTGAACATGGCACACATATTTGGTGTCAGTTCTTTTTGCAGCTAATGTAGTATGCAGCCAGGGATATTGTTAGTTGTACCTGAAGTATCTTGGATGCATTTTGCTGGGCTACCAGTCTAGAGGTGTGTGTATCCTTTGTTACTGTCATGCAGTTTACATTGTTATTGTCATGCAGTCTCCACGGTTATTGTCATGTAGTATACATTATAATTGTGATGCAGTATACATTATTATTGCCATGCAGTATACATTGTTATTGTCATGCAGTATCCATTGTTATTGTCATGCAGTATCCATTGTTATTGGCATGCAGTATACATTGTTATTGTTTTGTAGTCTCCATTGTTATTGTCATGCAGTATACATTGTTATTGTCATGTAGTCTACATTGTTATTGTCATACAGTCTACATTGTTATTGGCATGCAGTATACATTGTTATTGTTTTGTAGTCTCCATTGTTATTGTCATGCAGTCTCCATTATTGTCATGCAGTCTACACTGTTATTGTCATGCAGTATACATTGTTATTGTCATGCAGTCTACATTGTTATTGTCATTCAGTATACACTGTCATTGTCATGCAGTATACAGTGTTATTGTCATGGAATCTCCATTGTTACTGTTATACAGTATACAGTGTTACTGTCATGCAGTGTACATTGTTATTATCATGCAGTATACAGTGTTATTGTCACACATTCTCAATTGTTATTGTCATGCAGTCTACTTTGTTATTGCCATGGAGTCTACATTGTTATTGTCATGCAGTCTCCACTGTTATTGTCATGCAATATACAGTGTTATTGTCATGCAATATACACTGTTATTGTCATGCAGTGTACATTGTTATTGTCATGCAGCATACATTGTTATTGTCATGCAGTATACATTGTTATTGTCATGCAGTGTACATTGTTATTGTCCTGCTGTTTCCACTCTTATTGTCTTGCAGTCTACATTGTTATTGTTATGCAGTATAATTGTTATTGTAATGAGTGCATATTGTTATTGTCCTTCAGTGTACACTGTTATTGTCATGCAGTCTCATTGTTATTGCCATGCAGTATACATTGTTATTGCCATGTATTCTCCACTGTTATTATCATGCAGTATAAATTGTTATTGTCACACACTCTCCATTGTTATTGTCATGCAGTATACCTTGTTATTGTCACACACTCTCCATTGTTATTGTCATGCAGTATGCATTGTTATTGTCATGCAGCATACATTGTTATTGTCATGCAGTATACATTGTTATTGTCATGCAGTGTACATTGTTATTGTTATGCAGTATATATTGTTATTGCCACACTTTCTCCATTGCTATTGTCATGCAGTATACATTGCTGTTGTCATGCAGCATACATTGTTATTGTCATGCAGCATACATTGCTGTTGTCATGCAGTATACATTGCTGTTGTCATGCAGCATACATTGTTATTGTCATGCAGCATACATTGCTGTTGTCATGCAGTATACATTGCTGTTGTCATGCAGCATACATTGTTATTGTCCTGCAGCATGCATTGCTGTTGTCATGCAGTATACATTGCTGTTGTCATGCAGCATACATTGTTATTGTCATGCAGCATACATTGCTGTTGTCATGCAGTATACATTGCTGTTGTCATGCAGCATACATTGTTATTGTCATGCAGCATACATTGCTGTTGTCATGCAGTATACATTGCTGTTGTCATGCAGCATACATTGTTATTGTCATGCAGCATACATTGCTGTTGTCATGCAGTATACATTGCTGTTGTCATGCAGCATACATTGTTATTGTCATGCAGTATACATTGTTATTTTTATGCAGTATATAGTGTTACTGCCATACAGTATACATATATGTTTTTTTCACAAGTTCCATTGCCGCTAACATAACATAATGTTAATTTCCTGCCTTCCCTTAACTGTCACTCCTTCTCTGGACATTATTTTGTATTTATTATTCCTACAGATTTCAGTTTTTCTAAGTAATTTACTTGTTCCCTTTTCTAATGATCTAATGATCTGACCTGGAGTTCTTTTATCTTCTTTACAACATTCAACATGTCCTTTACATTGGGAATAATTTTTAATTTCCATTTTCTAGTAACTGATTTTTTTTTTGGCAGCCATTAACATTAAACTTAGTAAGGCCTTACTAGGTCTACACAATTGAGAATATTCATCACCGAAAAAAAACAAATTACTTAGTTACAGCCATTTTATTCTCCAATCATTCCTGTCAATGTACTCTGTGGAGAAGTTGTTATACTCTTCCAGTTTATTACTCTCCAAAAAGCATGTTTCTCTCTTCCCACCTCTCTTATTTGTTATCTGTGTGAGGAAAATCCTGTGAAAAACTAAAAATACATTTGCACTTACATGTAAATGTTTTATACTTTCTGGACTTTGTTGCATACTTTGGAGCCATGTATTTTTCCTACTGTTCCCTTATAAATTACCTTTCCTTTCTTTTTCCACAGTCCTTTGTAACTTGCTTTGATTAATTCTTATAGTTATCATGCACCATTTTATACAATATGTCTTACTAATGATTCCTTTTATTTGCAGTACCTTCTGTTCTAAACTCAACTAAAACTCCACCATAGGTGGTATTTCACTTAGGGGTCCTCTTTCCCTTTCATTTTGTTTGTAATCTGCTATCAATCCCTGGTGCTTAGCCTTCATCCTAATTTATTACCCTTCCCTCCTGAGTTATCAGTACTTTTGCTAATTTCTTCCAGTAAATTCCAGCAGCCCCTCCTGTCTATTGTCTGTACCCCTGCTTGCAGACATACCTATTGGTAAAATCTCCTTCCTCCATCCTGTCCACTTCCCTCTTCTACTAACCCTCATTGTCCTACCATTGACCCATCCTGTCCACTTCCCTCTTCTACTAACCCTCATTGTCCTACCATTGACCCATCCTGTCCACTTTCCTCTCCTGCTAACCCTCATTGTCCTACCATTGACCCATCCTGTCCACTTCCCTCTTCTACTAACCCTCATTGTCCTACCATTGACCCCTCCTGTCCACTTCCCTCTTCTACTAACCCTCATTGTCCTACCATTGATCCCTCCTGTCCACTTCCCTCTTCTACTAACCCTCATTGTCCTACCATTGACCCATCCTGTCCACTTCCCTCTTCTACTAACCCTCATTGTCCTACCATTGACCCATCCTGTCCACTTCTCTCTTCTACTAACCCTCATTGTCCTACCATTGACCCATCCTGTCCACTTCCCTCTTCTACTAACCCTCATTGTCCTACCATTGACCCCACATGTCCACTTCCCTCTTCTACTAACCCTCATTGTCCTACCATTGATCCCTCCTGTCCACGTCCCTCTTCTACTAACCCTCATTGTCCTACCATTGATCCTTCCTGCCCACTTCCCTCTTCTACTAACCCTCATTGTCCTACCATTGATCCCTCCTGTCCACGCCCCTCTCCTACTAACCCTCATTGTCCTACCATTGATCCCTCCTGTCCACTTCCCTCTTCTACTAACCCTCATTGTCCTACCATTGACCCATCCTGTCCACGTCCCTCTTCTACTAACCCTCATTGTCCTACCATTGACCCATCCTGTCCACTTCCCTCTTCTACTAACCCTCATTGTCCTACCATTGACCCATCCTGTCCACTTCCCTCTTCTACTAACCCTCATTGTCCTACCATTGACCCATCCTGTCCACTTCCCTCTTCTACTAACCCTCATTGTCCTACCATTGACCCATCCTGTCCACGTCCCTCTTCTACTAACCCTCATTGTCCTACCATTGACCCATCCTGTCCACATCCCTCTTCTACTAACCCTCATTGTCCTACCATTGACCCATCCTGTCCACTTCCCTCTTCTACTAACCCTCATTGTCCTACAATTGACCCCTCCTGTCCATGCCCCTCTTCTACTAACCCTCATTGTCCTACCATTGACCCATCCTGTCCACTTCCCTCTTCTACTAACCCTCATTGTCCTACCATTGACCCATCCTGTCCACTTCCCTCTTCTACTAACCCTCATTGTCCTACCATTGACCCATCCTGTCCACTTCTCTCTTCTACTAACCCTCATTGTCCTACCATTGACCCATCCTGTCCACTTCCCTCTTCTACTAACCCTCATTGTCCTACCATTGACCCATCCTGTCTCCTTCCCTCTTCTACTAACCCTCATTGTCCTACCATTGACCCATCCTGTCCAAGTCCCTCTTCTACTAACCCTCATTGTCCTACCATTGACCCATCCTGTCCACTTTCCTCTCCTACTAACCCTCATTGTCCTACCATTGACCCATCCTGTCCACTTCCCTCTTCTACTACCCCTCATTGTCCTACCATTGACCCATCCTGTCTACTTCCCTCTTCTACTAACCCTCATTGTCCTACCACTGATCCATCCTGTCCACGTCCCTCTTCTACTAACCCTCATTGTCCTACCATTGACCCATCCTGTCCACTTCCCTCTTCTACTACCCCTCATTGTCCTACCACTGATCCATCCTGTCCACTTTCCTCTTCTAATAACCCTCATTGTCTTACCATTGACCCATCCTGTCCACTTCCCTCTTCTACTAACCCTCATTGTCCTACCATTGACCCATCCTGTCCACTTCCCTCTTCTACTAACCCTCATTGTCCTACCATTGACCCATCCTGTCCATTTCCCTTTTCTACTAACCCTCATTGTCCTACCATTGACCCATCCTGTCCATTTTCCTCTCCTACTAACTCTCATTGTCCTACCATTGACCCATCCTGTCCACTTTCCTCTCCTACTAACCCTCATTGTCCTACCATTGACCCATCCTGTCCACTTCCCTCTTCTACTACCCCTCATTGTCCTACCATTGACCCATCCTGTCTACTTCCCTCTTCTACTAACCCTCATTGTCCTACCACTGATCCATCCTGTCCACGTCCGTCTTCTACTAACCCTCATTGTCCTACCATTGACCCATCCTGTCCACTTCCCTCTTCTACTACCCCTCATTGTCCTACCACTGATCCATCCTGTCCACTTTCCTCTTCTAATAACCCTCATTGTCTTACCATTGACCCATCCTGTCCACTTCCCTCTTCTACTACCCCTCATTGTCCTACCATTGATCCCTCTTGTCTACTTCCTTCTCTTCCTAACCCTTACAGACCTACCACTGAACCAGACAAGACATTCAGGTACTCTCGCAGCCTACCTTAATATCATACCACCACTTGTATCTGCAACAATATCCACCATAACAAACAAAATAGTCGAAGAGAGAATATGGAATGGTACTTTCAAAAGGGATTAAGTAGAGACAATATAAGTACTAGTCCAACACAGCTGCAGGTGAAATCCACAAAACTTTAATAAAAAATAAAGGAGTAAGTCCTTTCACAGTATATTCCTATCGCTTCTTCAGACTGAATACTAAAGAACACCAGAGTCATTTAAATAGCGCATCAATAAAACAATCAGCACATCAATTAAGCATACAGTGGTTAAAGTGCCAGTACATAAAAACACAAACCTATATACCAGTGTCAATGTTTCAAGGGTCTGGCTTTCAAAAAAGGTTTAAGAGAGACTACCTTATTTAAACCAGATGCTTTATCAGCATTTAAAGATAGTATCCACTTCTGTTCAGTGGATTCAGTCCGGTTCCTAATGTCCCCCCCTCTTAAACTCTCTGAAATGATCTCAAGCACTGAGAATCTAAAATGATGATCTTCCCATAATTAATGGTGTGTTTGGCCAGGGCATTAGTTTCTTTTCTATTTTCGATGTCTGTTTGATGTTCTAAAAATTCTATCTTTTAGCTGTCTATTGCTCATCCCAACATAAAAAACATGACATTTAATACAATAACTAAAGTAAGGTATATTAGATGTCCTGCAATCAGCATAACAATTTGTCTCCAATTTAAGATTCATATCAGGATGTACATATTTGCAACCCATATGAATGAACTTACGTGCTGTACAGTTTCTACACTGAAAAGTCCCTTTCCTATCTGATATCGTCTCCTTATTACAGAGAGAGGTATTATAGCATGAGTCTTTTCAGTGACTTGTTGTTCTTAAAAGAAAAATGTGGAACTGTGTCTATAACATCTTCTAGTTCAACCATGGTGCCAAGTATAGTCCAATTCCTCTTAATAATGTCACAAACACCCTGTACATCCTAAGAATAAGTTAGAGGAAATCTAATCAAGTCTTGTCTATCTTTAAACTCATTGGTTTGGTAATAGCTCTATCTACATAATAGGGTCTACATTTACCCTCTCTTTCTCTTTAAAAGCTTCTTTAATACATTCAGTAAGATCTGCTTCTTTATACCTTCTGTTAAAAACTTCATTTTTTAGGGACTCTAATGCTGCTACAAGTAGTTCTTCATCATTATGAAGCCTCATAGTTCTATATACTTGCCCCTTAATGGCATTTTGAGTGACATGTTTCAGATGCATGCTGCTTCTATGCATCAGGTTATTTTTCCTGGTAAGTTTTCTATAAATAGTTGTGACCATATGTGTTAGTTCTGCTTTCTTGACCTTAACGTCAAGAAATTCAATTTCATTACATGAATATTTATACGTAAACCTTAAAAAAACAGTTGATTATTGCAAGTTATCTATAAAATCTACCAGACAATCTGCTGCCCCTTTCCATAGCAGGAAGACATTGTCCACAAATCTAGAATACCACAAAATATGACAGAAAAGCCATTAGCTTGTAGTAGTACATCCCTCTCCCACTGTACTAGTACCAGGTTGGCATAGCTGTTGGCACAAGCTGTGCCCATAGCTATGCCAACCTTCTGTGCAAAAAAATGTTCTTCAAATGGGACCACATTGTTCTCTAATACTCAGTATCTAGGTTGGAAGTAGCCACATACAACTTCTGCAAAAAGCTACTAGTGTCTTTCAAGAGCATCTCACATGTATCAAGTAAGGGATACATTTTTTTTTCAATAAAAATCAAAAGTGGCTCAGTCACCCAATATTTCCCAGACACTATCGGGCGCATGGGTGGGAGTGTTCACTATCGGATGCATGGGTGGGAGTGTTCACTATCGGATGCATGGGTGGTAGTGTTCACTACCGGGCGCAAGGGTGGGAGTGCTCACTATCGGATGCATGGGTGAGAGTGTTCACTATCAGGCGCATGGGTGGGAGTGTTCACTATCGGATGCATGGGTGGGAGTGTTCACTATCGGATGCATGGGTGGGAGTGTTCACTATCGGGTGCATGGTTGGGAGTGTTCACTATCAGGCGCATGGGTGGGAGTGTTCACTATCAGACACATGGGTGGGAGTGTTCATTATCGGATGCATGGGTGGGAGTGTTCACTATCGGATGCATGGGTGGGAGTGTTCACTATTGGGCGCATGGGTGGGAGTGTTCACTATCGGACGCATGGGTGGGAGTGTTCACTATTGGACGCATGGGTGGGAGTGTTTTCACTATCAGATGCATGGGATGGAGTGTTCACTACTGGATGCATGGGCGCTATCGGGCGCATGGGTGGGAGTGTTCACTATCAGACGCATGGGTGGGAGTGTTCACTATCGGATGCATGGGTGGGAGTGTTCACTATCGGGTGCATGGGTAGGAGTTTTCACTATTGGATGCATGGGTGGGAGTGTTCACTATCGGATGCATGGGTGGGAGTGTTCACTATCGGGTGCATGGGTGGGAGTGTTCACTATCGGGTGCATGAGTGGGAGTGTTCACTACTGGATGCATGGGTGGCAGTGTTCACTATCGGATGCATGGATGGGAGTGTTCACTATCGGGCACATGGGTGGGAGTGTTCACTATCGAGCGCATGGGTGGGAGTGTTCACTATCAGGCACATGGGTGGGAGTGTTCACTATCAGATGCATGGGTGGGAGTGTTCTCTATCGGATGCATGGGTGGAAGTGTTCACTATCGGGTGCATGGGTGGGAGTGTTCTCTATCGGACGCATGGGTGGGAGTGTTCACTATCGGGTGCATGGGTGGGAGTGTTCACTATCGGATGCATGGGTGGGAGTGTTCATTATCTGGCACATGGGTGGGAGTGTTCACTATCAGACGCATGGGTGGGAGTGTTCACTATCGGATGCATGGCTTGGAATGTTCACTATCGGGCGCATGGGTGGGAGTGTTCACTATCGGATGCATGGGTGGGAGTGTTCACTATCGGGCGCATGGGTGGGAGTGTTCACTATCGGATGCATGAGTGGGAGTATTGGGTTTTTGTGTACCTTAGGTAAGTCATAAATAATTGGTACAAGGGGTTGCTTAACTTCAAAATATTGAAACAGTTTCTCATCGATCATACCAGTCATTAACAAGTCAAATATAAAAAAAATGATACTTTTTCTATAATCCCATCCTAAAATATCTCTTAGTGACGATGGATATAGAATCACTTTTTACAGTGATTCCTAATCAATGGGGCATAGAAAATATTAGAAAGTTTATGTGTACCAGTTATTTTTCCACTGCTAAAGGTGAATTATTGTTAGCATTATTAGAACTAGTATTAGAGAACAATGTGGTCCCACTTGAAGAACATTTTTTTGCACAGAAGGTTGGCATAGCTATGGGCACAGCTTGTGCCAACAGCTATGCCAACCTGGTACTAGTACAGTGGGAGAGGGATGTACTACTACAAGCTAATGGCTTTTCTGTCATATTTTGTGGTATTCTAGATTTGTGGACAATGTCTTCCTGCTATGGAAAGGGGCAGCAGATTGTCTGGTAGATTTTATAGATAACTTGCAATAATCAGCTGTTTTTTTAAGGTTTACGTATAAATATTCATGTAATGAAATTGAATTTCTTGACGTTAAGGTCAAGAAAGCAGAACTAACACATATGGTCACAACTATTTATAGGAAACCTACCAGGAAAAATAACCTGTTGCATACAAGCAGTATGCATCCGAGACATGTCACTTGAAATGTAATTAAGGGGCAAGTATATAGAACTATGAGGCTTCATAATGATGAAGAACTACTTGTAGCAGCATTAGAGTCCCTAAAAATTGAGTTTCTTAACAGAAGGTATAAAGAAGCAGATCTTAATGAGTGTATTAAAGAAGCTTTTAAAGAGATAGAGGGTAAATGTATACCCTATTATGCAGACAGAGCTATTACCGAAACCAATGAGTTTAAAGATAGACAAAAGGTGATTAGGTTTCCTCTAACTTATTCTTAAGATTTACAGGGTGTTTGTGACATTATTAAGAGGAATTGGGCTATACTTGGCACCATGGATGAACTAAAAGATGTTTTAGACACAGTTCCACATTTTTCTTTTAAAAACAACAAGTCATTGAAAAGACTCTTATGCTATAATACCTCTCTCTGTAATAACGAGACGATATCAGATAGGAAAGGGACTTTTCAGTGTAGAAACTGTACAACATGTAAGTTGATCCATACGGGTTGCAAATATGTACATCCTGATATGAATTTTAAATTGGAGACAAATTTTTATGCTGATTGCAGGACATCTAATATAGTTTGCTTTAGTTATTGTATTAAATATCATGCTTTTTATGTTGAGATGAGCAATAGACAACTAAAAGATAGAATTTTAGAACATCAAACAGACATTGAAAATAGAAAAGAAACTAATGCCCTGGCCAAGCACGCCATTAATTATGGGACGGATCATCATTTTAGATTCTCAGTGCTTGAGATCATTTCAGAGAGTTTAGGAGGGGCAGACATTAGGAACCAGACTGAATCCGCTGAACAGAAGTGGATTCTATCTTTAAATGCTGATAAAGCATCTGGTTTACATGAGGTAGTCTCTCTTAAATCTTTTTTGAAAGCCAGACCCTTGAAACATTGACACTGGTATATAGGTTTGTGTCTGGCACTTTAACCATTGTATGCTTAATTGATGTGCTGATTGTTTTATTGATGCGCTATTTAAACGACTCTGGTGTTCTTTAGTATTCAGTCTGAAGAAGTGATAGGAATATCCCGTGAAAGCGCTTAATTACTCCTTTATTTTTTATTAAAGTTTTGTGGATTTCACCTGCAGCTGTCGGACTAGTACTTATATTGTCTCTACTTAAACAATATGCACTGACTTTTTTGATTCCTGCAACAGGACTCATATAGCCTATCGCTCAGCTATTACACCTCCTGAACGTGTGAAAAGTTTAAGTACCTAGTCTCTAATTAATTCCTATATCTGCTTTGCACCCACTGCATGAAGTGTCCTATATACATTTTGCTAGCTGAAAACTACTCATATGGAATGTTCTCATGTATGTACTCTGTATTGCTTGTATAATATCTTTGATTTGAGAATGATTACTTATGTACTGTTTCTTGCCAATAATATGTACTAAATGTCTTTATTAATGTCAGTTCTGTATGGTATGCGAAATGTCTTATATGTGGAGTTTTCTCCCCGGGACTCCACTGAAAATGGGCACTTCTGGCTCAGATGGACCATCCTGGTAAACAAATGCAAACAAATAAATTAATAAATACATTTTCACTCCAGCTTAGTTGTAAGAGCACTTCCTCACTTTATAAATATAATATTCTATATGCTGTTATTATTTCCCTTAAGGACTTGTATCCAAAATCATAGTGTCTCTTTATCTCTCAAACATCCCCCATGTACACATCATCCTTTTCTACTTTGAATTATAACCTTCTGCTTGAGTGGTATATGAGCCTTAACAATGTCACTCTATAGTATCCTTTTCAGGTTACGTAACCCTATACCACCTTGTTCTACCTTTTCAGGTTACGTAACCCTACACCACCTTGTTCTACCTTTTCAGGTTCCGTAACCCTACACCACCTTGTTCTACCTTTTCAGGTTACGTAACCCTACACCACCTTGTTCTACCTTTTCAGGTTACGTAACCCTACACCACCTTGTTCTACCTTTTCAGGTTACGTAACCCTACACCACCTTGTTCTACCTTTTCAGGTTACGTAACCCTACACCACCTTGTTCTACCTTTTCAGGTTACGTAACCCTACACCACCTTGTTCTAAATTTTCAGGTTACATAACCCTACACCACCTTGTTCTACCTTTTCAGGTTACGTAACCCTACACCACCTTGTTCTATGGGGAGAATCAGCTTAATCCACTTTTCTCTCACATTTTTCATCTCCCAAAGAAATTCCTTCACCTTCTCCCTGGTTAATAAAATATGCCCGGCTTGTTTATAAGACTAAAGGGACTAACAATATTTTCCCTGCTTGTATCTAACTATGCAAATCCATAATTAAGAGCTTCCAGATTCTCAGGCTTTGTTTTATATTGCCTTTAAATTATTTTCTCATGTCCTAAGTTGTTATAACCAAATTCTTTTTAACCCCTTGATCTAAATACCTCATCTGATAATGCTACCATAAGTAGAGGCAGTGCTGCAGTACCGAACCAATTAATGTATGGCTACATAGTTTACCATCATAGCTTTGATTTGATTTTCCATTTCTGTTATATCCAGAAAAGTCTAGAAACTGTCTCAAAATGCTCTGCAACACCAAGATGTCCTTTTCTGAATTTATCATCTGTAAGTAAAAACTTGCTTCCCTTGAGTACCATATCAGTTATATTATTGAATCTGTGAAGTCCTTATTTTCTTTGTCAATGTCTGGAAATGTAAAGCAAATAGTATTAGGGAAAGAGGGCATACTTTCCTGGTTCCACAGTTAAAACACAGCTTGTTAGACTGGAACCCTCCCACCATAATTCCTACCTTTGACCTATGCCTCCTTTATTAGCCTTATTGTTCTGTCAGGGAATGCAAATGCTACCATTACCCTACTCATAAAACCCCAGCTGACTCTAGCAGATTTTTTTTCTGTATCATGATTCTTTAGTTATACTGGTATTTTCTTACATTCTGCTTCCCAGTAGATCAGCATTGTTCTATTAAGATTGTCAAATGTTTGCATCCCCTCCTCAACACTACCTTGGTCCCTATCTGTTAATTTGGTAACACCTTTGCCATTCTCTTAGCTAGTGTAGGCAAACACACTTTGTAATTATGGTTTGAAAATGACATGGATGTCTATGAAGTTGTATCTGAAAGGTCTTTATCCTCTTTGGGTAACACAGTCACAACAACTTTCTTCCCTTCTAAAATTGTTAAACAAGGCTTATCATGTTCTTCCTCGCCTAACGTCCACATTTCTACAGGGAAACAATGAATTCCTGCCGACTTCGTTGATAATTATTCATCACTTTTATCTTCTCTCTCCATTTTGGCTATTCATTTTTCAGCCTTACAGACTATTACCAGGCCAATGACTGCTATGACCCTTACAAGCAGAGCCATGAACCCCAAACCATTTGGGTAGAAAGTATCATATGGAGGGGATGTTAGTAGGCAGATAGCTAAATATTTGTAGGGTTCTTAGACAAGGATAATACTTTTTTATTGATGGCCTCTGTCCATATGGCACATGAGGGCCAGATGATGGTAAGTTTATGATTTCCCATCCAACTGTCAAGGTTTTGTTTGAATAAGGTCAGGGATGAACTCTATTTTATGTGGATGGGGAGCTTACCCCATAGTGCAGGAATCCTTTGGGTCAGGGATGAACTCTGTTTTACATGCATAGGGAGCCTACCCCATAGTGCGGGAATCCTTTGGGTCAGGTATGAACTCTGTTTTACATGCATAAGGAGCCTACCCCATAGTGCGGGAATCCTTTGGGTCAGGGATGAACTCTGTTTTACATGCATAAGGAGCCTACCCCATAGTGCGGGAATCCTTTGGGTCAGGGATGAACTCTGTTTTACATGGATGGGGAGCCTACCCCATAGTGCGTGAATCCCTTGGGTCAGGTATGAACTCTGTTTTACGTGGATGGTGAGCCTACCCCTTAGTGTGGAAATCCTTTAGGTCAGGGTTGAACTCTGTTTTACATGCATAGGGAGCCTACCCCATAGTGTGGGTATCCTTTGGGTCAGGGATGAACTTTGTTTTACATGGATAGGGAGCCTATTCCATAGTGTTGAGATCCCTTTGGGATACATATCTGTCTCTCCAGCACATCCTGTTTATGTTACAAGGGAAGTTCAGATTCCTGGCTCTAGTGTTTCTAGTGCTGTTTATTTTGCACATGTGCAACAGATCCATCAGGGCTGGGTCCAAGGAAGCCCTGCAAGCCAAGCAAAGATCCCATCTCAGCATCCTGTAGGAGACTGAATACAGAGACAGAGCTTTTAGGAAATTAGTGTAGGACAAGGTATTCATGTCCTGAGTTCTCCTGGTGAGAAACCTTTGTGGGCATTCTAGGTTTCTGGTTAGACACATGCCAAAGGGGGCATTTTATTCAATGATAGATCTGATAAGGGCCAAATAGAGTAGTACTATAACTTCCTTGAATGTGGATGCCTTGGCCTTACCTATAAGCTGGGTGACATACAATGATTTTCTTATTATCTTAGATATATGTTAGTTAAAGGCCAGATTGCTGTCTACATATGGAGTAATAGCAAATGGGGAATGGATCCCTTTTGGTCTCTGCTTTCTGTGATCATCTCCAGCACAGTTGTTCTGTATTTTTTGTGTACATGTATTCCCAGATCCCTAACTACTGGGTTGATTCTTAAGGGCCACTGGGGATGCACAAGCCAGTGCATTTCTTTGTGCCAGTCCCAAGCCCAGATAAATGGGGAGGGTTGCATCAGGAAGGGCATCTAGCGTAAACTTTTGCCAAATCATACATGCGGAAAACAGTACAGATATGCATAACAGTTCGGTTGAGGCCCGGGTTAACAATGACTGCCACCAGTACTGTTGGCCAACAGGGTGCTGGCGGAAATTGGGCTACTGTTGGCCGAGGGAGGAGAAGAGGGGGAAGGCATACCCGAATGCAGGTAAAGGCTAGGACTGTGGTAGTGAGGGCCGGAACTTTGAATGTTGGCAGTATGACTGGTACAGGGAGACAGCTAGCTGATATGATGGACAGGAGGAAGGTTGGTATATTGTGTGTGCAAGAGACCAGATGGATGGGGAGCAAGGCTAGGTGCATTGGATGCGGGTTCAAATTGTTTTATCATGGTGTGGATGGGAGGAGAAATGGAGTAGGGGTTATCCTGAAGCAACAGTATGCTAAGAGTGTTTTGGAGGTGAAAAGAGTATCGTATAGAGTGATGTTTATGAAGCTGGAAATTGATGGTGTAATGATGAATGTTGTTAGTGCATATGCTCCACAAGTTGGGTGTGTGATAGATGAGAAAGAAAAATTTTGAAGTGAGTTGGATGAAGTGGTGGTGAGTGTACCCAGGGGTGAGAGACTAGTGATTGGAGCGGACCTCAATGGGCATGTTGGTGAAGTGAACAGAGGGGATGAGGAAGTGATGGGTAGGTATGGTGTTAAGGAGAGGAATGCAGAAGGTCAGATGATTGTGGATTTTGCAAAAAGGATGGACATGGCTGTGGTGAATATGTATTTTAAGAAGAGGGAGGAGCATAGGGTGACGTACAAGAGTGGAGGAAGATGCAAACAGGTGTATTTTATCCTATGTAGGAGGGCCAGTCTGAAGGAGATTGGAGACTATAAAGTGGTGACAGGGGAAAGTGTAGTTAAGCAGCATAGAATGGTGGTCTGTAGGATGACGTTGGTGATCAAGAAGAGGAGGAGGAGTGTGAAAGCAGTGCCAAGGATTAAATGGTGGAAGTTAAAAAAGGGTGATTGTGAGGTGGAGTTCAGGGAAGAGTTAAGACAGGCACTGGGAGGTAGTGGAGAGTTACCGAATAGCTGGGTAACTACAGCAGAACTAGTAAGGGTGACTTCTAGAAAGGTGCTTGGTGTGACATCTGGACAGAGGAAGGAGGACAAGGAGACATGGTGGTGGAATGAGGAAGTACAGGAGAGTATACAAAGGAAGAGGCTGGCGAAGAAGAAGTGGGATTGTCAAAGAGATGAAGAAAGTAGACAGCAGTATAAGGAGATGAGGCACGTGGCAAAGAGAGAGGTGGCGAAGGCTAAGAATAAGGCATATGGAGAGTTGTATGAGAGATTGGACACTAAAGAGGGAGAAAAGGACCTGTACTGATTGGCTAGACAGAGGGACAGAGCTGGGAAAGATGTGCAGCAGGTAAGGGTGATAAAGGATAGTGAGGGAAAGGTACTCACAAGAGAGGAGAGTGTGTTGAGTAGATGGAAAGAGTATTTTGAGAGGCTGATGAATGAAGAGAATGAGAGAGAGAGAGAGAGAGAGAGAAGGTTGGATGATGTGGGGATAGTGAATCAGGAAGTGAAACAGATTAGTGAGGAGGAAGTTAGGACAGCTATGAAGAGGATGAAGAATGGAAAGGCTGTTGGCCCAGATGACATAAGAGTGGAAGCATGGAGGCGCTTAGGTGAAATGGCAGTGGAATTTCTAACCAGATTGTTTAATGAAATTTTGGAAAGCCAGAGGATGCCTGAAGAGTGGAGAAAAAGTGTTTTGGTACCTATCTTTAAGAATAAGGGTGATGTGCAGAGATGCAGTAACTACAGAGGGATACAATTGATCAGTCACAGCTTGAAGTTATGGGAAAGAGTAGTGGAAGCTAGGTTAAGAAGGGAGGTGATGATTAGTGATCAGCAATATGGTTTCATGCCAGGAAAGAGCACTACAGATGCAATATTTGCTCTGAGAGTTTTGTTGGAGAAATACAGAGAAGGTCAGAAGGAGTTGCATTGTGTCTTTGTGGACTTAGTGAAAGCATATGACAGGTTGCCTAGAGAGGAGTTGTGGTATTGTATGAGGAAGTCGGGAGTGGCAGAGAAGTATGTAAGAATAGTACAGGATATGTACGAGGGTAGTGTGACAGCAGTGAGGTCTGCGGTGGGAGTGACAGATACGTTTAAGGTGGAGGTGGGATTACATCAAGGATCACTTTCTTATTTGCAGTGGTGATGGACAGGTTGACAGATGAGATCAGATAGGAGGCCCCGTGGACTATGATGTTTGCAGATGACATTGTGATATGTAGTGAGAGTAGGGACCAGGTTGAGGAGACCCTGGAGAGGTGGAGATATGCTTTAGAGAGGAGAGAAATGAAGGTCAGCAGGGCTAAAACAGAATATATGTGTGTAAATGTGAGGGAGGGTAGAGGAATGGTGAGGATGCAGGGAGTAGAGTTGGTAAAGGTGGATGAGTTTAAGTACTTGGGATCAAAATTTCAGAGTAATGGTGAGTGTGGAAGAGAGGTGAAGTAGAGAGTACAGGCAGGGTGGAATGGGTGGAGAAGAGTGTCAGGAGTGATTTGTGATAGATGGGTACCAGTAAGACTGAAAGGGAAGGTCTACAAGAGGGTAGTGAGAACAGCTATGTTATATGGGTTGGAGATGGCACTGATGAAAAGGCAGGAGTCAGAGCTGGATGTGGCAGAGTTAAAGATGTTAAGATTTGCACTGGGCGTGACTAAGATGGACAGGATTAGGAATCAGTATATTACAGGGTCAGCTCAGGTTTGACAGTTTGGAGACAAAGCAAGAGAGGCGAGATTGCATTGGTTTGGTCATGTGCTGAGGAGGGATGCTGGGTATATTGGGAAAAGGATGCTAAGGATGGAGCTGCCAGGTAAGAGGAAAAGAGGAAGGCCTAAGATAAGGTTTATGGATGTGGTGAGAGAGGACATGCAGGTGGTTGGTGTGAAAGAGCAAGATGCAGAGGACAGGAAGAAATGGAAACAGAAGATCTGCTGTGGCGACCCCTAATGGGAACAGCCAAAAGAAGATGATGAATAGATAGTCTCTTCAGTGTGTAGTGAATTATTTCAAATCCTGCTCATTAGGCAATACAGCCAGAAAAAAAATAGATGAATTTGTACAATGTATGAAGAGAGAGAAAAATTAAACATAGATAAGTTGGTATGAGCCATGCAAACACTGATTCAATGTGAGAATAATCATTAGGATAGGTAATTTGCTAACCTAAGTGTAACTGTAGTGAGGCATGTGGTCGCCAGGAAAGAGAGGTCAAGGTACAAAGTGTATGAGGAGGGAGAGATAGGAGGAAGAGGTAAAAAGTGAAGACAGGAGTGAAGTGGAAGGTAGAAGTCAAAGCGCAGGAAAACCTCGAATACAGGTAGGAGGAGGGTGTCTGTAAAGACACAGTGGTAGAAAGGGGGGTTAAGCAGAGTGGGCACAGTTCAAGTAGAATTCTTACAGGGACAGTTCCAGGAGTTAAGCAGATGTTCCTTTATAGTGAGTATGAAGTTGCAATGGTTTTGGATGGTTCTGATATGGAGGGGGAGTTGGTTCCAAGAGGAGCTAAGTGAGTGGCTATATACCATTCTTCCTATAGATTTATTTGGTTTTGGGATTTAAAGGAGGCAAAGTTCCCTGTTGGGGACATAAGGAGAGATAAGGGTTGCTAGAGATGGATAGGCTGTGGGTTGCTTGAGGATAGTATGAGGCAGAAGGAGCTGAGGCAGAAGAGTTGATTATAGAGTTCTAAATATTGGAGTTTTTGTAAGGAGAGGCAGAGATGTGAGTGATAGGGGAGATTTGTGGTGACTATAGCAGTTTTGTTGTAGGTAAGCTCGAGTTAGGTTGGCAAACTTTTTTGGGAGATTAGTGAAGATGGGGTGGCGTAGAGTAATGTAGGCAGTACGTGGGCTTGAGCTAGGGACAATTTAGATTCTTGTCTTAAGGTTTTTTTATTTCTGTAGAGCAGTCCTAGTTTATAGTAGGGTAGGTAGTAGGTAGGCTTGAGCTAGGGACAGTTTACATTCTTGGGTTAAGATTTTTTTATTTCTGTAGAGCAGACCTAGTTTTTGGCATGTCTTCTTGATGCAGTTATTGATGTGGATGTCAAATTTAAGTTTATCATTTATAAAAACCCCGAGATGTTTAGTGTGAGACTCGACCTTAATGGTAATGATGTTTACAGAAGACACCGAGAAGGAGGCTTTGAGGTGTTGGGGGATATGGGAAGGAAGAGAAGTAGTTTTGTTTTACTGGCGTTAAGTAGGAGTTGGTTATTTGTGAGACATCTTTCAACTGAGTGGAGGGTGTCTTGAGTCAGGGAGAGTACGTGGGGTAGACTGTCAGTGGTAGTATGTAGCCTGTTTCAAGGGTGTAGTTAAAGACTGCCTCAAGTGGTCCTTATAGGTCATGTTTTAGACTGTTCAAGAGGCAAACTGGGATGTTGTTGGGACCATGGTGGTGGTGTTTTTGGCTTTATCATGTGCTACCAGCACCTTGTCCCTGCTAATAGCTGTGGGAAGTATGTTGGAGGGTATTTCACCTGGAGGAGCTGCAGTGTCAGGTGAAGGTGAAGTCTGAGATAAATTTATCAGGCAGTAGATTTGCTATGTCACTCTGATCAGTGTAGGTAGAACAGGTGAAGGTGAAGTCTGAGATAAATTTATCAGGCAGTAGATTTGCTATGTCACTCTGATCAGTGTAGGTAGAACAGGTGAAGGTGAAGTCTGAGATAAATTTATCAGGCAGTAGATTTGCTATGTCACTCTGATCAGTGTAGGTAGAACACACCACCAGTTCAGCACACTCTTTTGTGTTATCTCTAAGGTTGCGAATTTAGTTGAAGAAGACCTTCAGATTGTCCTTAGCCTGGGAGGCTGTCCTGACCTCTTAGTTGGCATTGTTGGACTTAATTACACCTCTTAGGTTCTTCTTTAGTTGTATAAGAGAGTATTTGTCTATAAGGGAGTCGCATTTCCTAATTTGGGCCATACATTTTCTTCTTTTATTATAAACCCTGTTTAGGTGAGGATTTCACCAGTGGGGTTTGTTTTTAGTGTTTGTTTTGGGTTCATTTCTGGTAGGTATGGCAGACTCTATGCAGCCATTCACATGTTTGTATAGTGATTCTGTGAATAATTCTGCGTAGATAGCTGTGGGGAGCCTTGAAGTTTGACAGACTGTCACTTAATAGGATGTAGTTTGTCTTTAAATAGTTCCTAACTGTTGCTGGTTTAGCTGGATTTTCTGGGTTGGTTTTTACTTTAAATAATACAGTTTTGTGATCCGACCTCACTAGTGAGGACGTGACATGGGGGTGGGGGATTGGGGTGCAGTGCCCTCCCATGTTGGTGAGTACCAGATCTGGTATGTTTGCTCCCCTGGTCAGTGCGTGCATTATCTGTTCCAGGGTGTTTGTGTTAATAAAATCCAAGAAGCATTGTGCCTTTGAGTTTGAGGCAGTGTACATTTCTAGGATGTTTGGTTGGATGGTGAGTACTGTACCTCCAGTAGGTTCCGGTAAGAATCATGAGACTCTAGTGGCAGAGATGGTGACCTGTAGCTAGACCTTACCTAGGGTGACTTGCATGTGGATGAGCTCCATAGTATTATTCTCTTTAACCATCTAGAAGTACTTTTGCTGCAAACATAGACTACAGCACTTCCAGCTTTGCCCCCAGTCTGTGTTGTTGTTGGTCTAAATGTGTGGACAGCACTGTAGCCTTGCACTTCTGGAGAACTTTCTATGGTTTTAAACCAAGTCCTGGTCATGGCACAGAGGTCTACATTATCTAAAGTGAGGAGGGCTTGACGGCTGTGGAGTTTTATGGTATAGGCTCCAAGTACTGAGCAGTAACAGCTTACGTTTGCTTGTAGACCTTTTCACTATTTTGGTAATTTTGTGGTTTTGCCATTGCCTAGAAAAGGCACTAATGGGGTAGATCAAGTTTTTGCCAATATCCAAAAGACGAGGGGAACAGGCGCAACCCATCCTTGTCAAAGAAATGTTGTCTTTTGACCATGTTCTCCCATTCTGACAGATACTGGATCCACAGGAGTGACAATAGAAACTGTCAATTATTAAAATCAGTCATTTTATGTTCATACTGTGTCATTATCCTGCGTGAAGGTAGAATGTTGTTCAATGCAAGGCTCATACCTATCTGTGACACAGTCTGAGAGATCAATTATCTCTCTTTTCATATAGTCCAGTGAGGTATGTTTCAGGTCATCTACACCCATATGGGCTATGATAGAATCAAACTGGTACCTGGGGATACAGTAAAGTAAGTGTGTGCGTAACTTGGGGATCCTGGCTCCAGATAAGCAACTAACCATTATCTTCTCCTTGTCCAACCTGGTGAGTGAGGTATCTGTGTGTTGCACAATGGTGGGGTATCTGTGTGTCACACAATGGTGGGGTATCTGTGTGTCACACAACGGTGAGGTATCTGTGTGTTGCACAATGATGGGGTATCTGTGTGTTGCACAATGGTGGGGTATCTGTGTGTTGAACAATGTTGGGGTATCTGTGTGTCACACAATGGTGGGGTATCAGTATGTCACACAATGGTGGGGTATCTGTGTGTCACACAATGGTGAGG
Source organism: Protopterus annectens (assembly GCF_019279795.1). Classification (NCBI taxonomy): domain Eukaryota; kingdom Metazoa; phylum Chordata; order Ceratodontiformes; family Protopteridae; genus Protopterus; species Protopterus annectens. Next base: position 1,595,763 of record NC_056747.1, on the reverse strand, counting down.
TATCTGTGTGTTGCACAATGGTGGGGTATCTGTTTGTCGCACAATGGTAGAGTATCTGTGTGTTGCACAATGGTGGGGTATCTGTGTGTCACACAATGGTGGGGTATCTGTGTGTCTCACAATGGAGTCCCCAGTGATAGGAGTATTAGGTAACGTGCATGCTTGGCTTATGGGCTTTACACTTGTGGGACCATTAGGTATAGGCGTTTGTCACATGTTTGGTGTTGCTTTTGGGGTGTGCTTTACCGATTGATGAGGAGCAGTGCTTCCATTAGGTGGCTTTGGAGGGCTTTGAGATTTGGGAAAGTTTCTTTTAAGCACCTCAGCATAATACAATCTGTATATGTTGTAAGGTGTATGTGTGTGAGGGACGTAGTGTGGGTATTCCTAACAACCTCCACTGCATGTGAGGTTTTTGTCTTCAAGGAAGTTGTATTTCTTGCATACGGTATTATTCTCTTTAAAGATTAACCAGCTGTCTAAGGACATGAGACAATTGCTACATTGCCTTATTGCCTTATAATGTCAAAATCTACCAAGCTAACCACAGAGACATTTGGAAATTGCATACCCATGTTGTTTGGTGCTGTAATAGGGTTGTCTGTTTAGGATTATATTTAGGATTAAGGTTAAGGATTGGGTTTTAACAGGGGTCTTTTAGGGAGTTATCTTCCTCTAACCTTGGTATAATAAAGTCTTCCATAAATATTTCCATCTGTGTCTTTTCTTACTTCTCCCATTCCTCTGCTTTATGCAAATTTTCATAACATTTATAAAAAATTGTTACTGCATCTGGAGGACCGGACCTCTGGTTAATTTTCTTGTCACAGACTCCCTCAGTTTGGCAGTACCTCTTTCTGCTTTCTCTTGTCTAAGTTGTTGTGCTCCAAGTTCTAGAGTTTTCTTTTAATTGTTGCTTTAAAGCAACTTTTCTGAACTCATGCATATTATCCAAATGCTCCTTTATTTTTCCCTTTAGCATTATGCAGTTGCTCCTTTTTTCTGTTTGTGATGTCCCTCTTCCTCTACAATATTTTAACCTTTGTCAACCCACTTAAATGATTCTTATTACTTTTCCATATCTCTTTTCTCTCTCTCTTATTTTTGCTATGTTTTATTCCACTCACTATGCCTCTTGAAGTAATTCCTATTTTCCATAGTAACTCTTGAATCGTATGCATTAGTCATTCCTTAAATCCACTCTTTTTAACGGATAAATAAGAAAGTGCCAATGTCTCATTTTTGCATCATTACTATGCATCTGTATCTTAGCTTTTATTTCATGTATGATCTTGGTCTGAATTAAGCTATGTAATTGCCAGCTGTAACTTAATTCACATAACTTACTTACCCAACCTAATCAAGTCTCCTAATATTAATGCCATAAACACTACTGTTTATGTTTAGTCAGTTGTGTTCAGAAGCAATTTTTAAAATAATTTTATATCTAAAGTGGTGTGAAACCAAATATCATTCTGCGCCTTTAGACATGATCTGTAATATCATTCAATTTTCTTTGTTTTTTGTCTATACCTAAAAAATCATTTATATTTTATGTTAATATTAATAACCAGCCATCCCGGTTAGGGGTCGCCACAGCGGAACTCCGGTCCGCTAATGTTTGGTAGTGGATTTTTATGTGCCAAGTTACCAGCCCTGACTCACAACCTTCAACGAAGGCACGCCCATTCATGCATGCCTCCACACAGAAGACGCTCTAGCTGAGAACTGAACGACAACATCTTACTGTGAGGTGAAACTGCTACCGCAACACCACTACCGCGGGTCTAACCAGCCATTCTGATAAAAAGCTATTACTCCCACTTATTAAACATGAGAGTTATTTTCAATATATTTCTTTTGAGTATTCATTTTCATCTTGCAGCTTACATACATACACTAATGTTTGGCAGGCTGATCTTGTATGTAGTCGCTGCTTCTGATCTCTTTTTAAAGCCATATCACATTCTTCCAGACTTTTCACTTCAATCAAAACACTCAAGAAACAAACAAAAAAAAAACTAAACAATTTTTCAAAACTTTCCAACCCTTTTAACTCACTACAACACATGAAACTATGCACACTTAACATGCATGTTAAAGCCTGTATTTATACTATTTGTTCTTATCTTATAACTTCTTCCTTTCTAGATGTGAAAAACAACTTACATGCTTTTAGTACACTTTAACTTTTAGCCTTGAAGTTACTACATCAAAGTACTAAGGCTGCTTGGGAAGCGTCTACTTGTGTAACTGTTACTCTCCATAGTTTCAAACTTCATTTATTTTCCCAACCTCCCTGCTAATGTCCATTTAAAAGCTAGTGACATAGTATGATGTACATTTCACTCGAAATACACTTATTTCATAATTAATTGCTTGCACCTACAGACTCACTGTCTCCAAATAAAAACTGAACAATGAAAAAACAGCCAGTATCTGCAAATGGAAAAATGGAAAAACCCCTTATATATCTGATTCAGAACACATTGGAATGACTTTGCATGATTAATGCTTGCACCTGTTTGCTCCTTCTCCAGCCATAACAGATGTGCTAATGAAAAAAAATGAATAGCTAATGACTTCACAAATGCAAGAATGAACAACCATGTTCAAGCTTTTCTTAACTTTTTCTATGTTTAAACTTATTTGTTTAAAAAAGACATTAGGCTAGACATCCACCTCTGTAAAGCATGAGAAATTATATATATATATATATATATATATATATATATATATATATATACATACACATGGGTCCCCTTCAGAAACCTGAATCTTCACTTACCCGTCTTTTACAATGCTGAGACGAAAACGCTGATGACTGCACAACACTGACATCCCAGAACACCGACTTTCCACTCCAGGTAAGTAACCGTTTGGCCATCCTGTTGAACTTTGCCCCTTACCCCACAGTAGCGCAGTCAGTAAATTTAGTTGAGGGGGTGTGGGTGTGAGGGGCAAAGCCCTCCACATGGGTGGGTTTGCTTTTCCTTGGTTTACATTTTTGTTTTGGATGGCCAAGCAGTTACTTAACTGGAGTGGTAAGTCGGCGTTCTGGGACATAAGTGTAGTGATGCTGTCGGCCTTTTCACCTCGGTGTTATGAGTTTCAGGTAAGTGAAATTTTCTTCTTGTAAAGTAGACCTATATATATATATATATATATATATATATATATATAGAGAGAGAGAGAGAGAGGGAGAGAGAGATTCACTAGACAATCTCGAATTTCTAGACTGTATAGTCAAAGATTGCACATACCTGAAAACCCACAACCGCAAAAACCAAAATCGCGACCACACACACACACACACACACACACACACCACCACACAAACACACATATACCTACCTAACTACACTACAACAAACAAAATAACACACACAAACACAGCATAACATAAAAACACACCTACCTTACTATATGCAGGGGGGCAAGCCTTCATGCACCCCCACACCCACTCTACTTATATATACTAACTCCGAGGACACACTAAACACACAAAAACCACCACTACACGCACTCACACACACTAAAATCCTTACCCAATACCCTTACGTAAATACCACTTACCTGAATCCCCAGCTAAATCCACAAACCACACCGCACATCATGAACTTGACACCACAACAGCAAATTCGGCATTTCCACATTCAAGGTAGTGCAGTTTCGCATAACTGCACTTTTGACTATTCAGTCTTGAAATACTGAAATTTGACATTTCAGTATGTCGAGATTGTCTAGTGAACCTATATATATATATATATATATATATATATATATATATATATATATATATATATATATGGTTCTGGGTTACAACATCGACAACCCAAATGACCGGCAGAAATGTCAGTGTAACGAAAATACCGACAACTGACTTTATCGAGAGTTAAGGACTTGGACAGCAGAGAATGTCGTAATAACCACAATAATATAGTTAGTTAGAGTGTCACTTCAGTGTAACATGTAAATACGAATCGTGTACATTGTAGTGTATGACAGTAGGCAAGCATGCTACCATGTGGGAGGTAACGGAGGAGAAATAGTTACATGTGGTAGCGTAATTAAAGGGAAATGCTCTGCGCTGCTATGACATTTCCGGCTTTTTCAGTTGTCGATTTCGTACTCCTCTGTTACCTCCCACATGGTAGCATGCTTGCCTACTGTCATACACTACAATGTACACGATTCGTATTTACGTGTTACACTGAAGTGACACTCTAACTATATTATTGTGGTTATTACGACATTCTCTGCTATCCAAGTCCTTAACTCTCGATAAAGTCAGTTGTCGGTATTTTCGTTACACTGACATTTCTGTCGGTCATTTGGGTTGTCGATGTTGTAACCCAGAACCATATATATATATATATATATATATATATATATATATATATATATATATATTGTGCGTGTGTTCAGTACAATTTTACAGTTCTCAGCCGCCCAAGATCACATCACTGTATTAACATTAATTTGCTTCTTTCCAGACTGTCTTTTCTTGTTACAGTGGAAAGACTAGATTCATTAGAACTATAAAGTACTTTCTTATTTTAATTTTACTAGCATATGTAGCAGTTACTAATAAAACTCACACCAACTCAGATTTAAAATACTTCTGACTGTATACTATTTAAAATTGCTTTACAATATATCTTACAATTTACATTCTTACATTTTTAAGAACAAAAATATGTTAATTACAGTTACTGTTTCAGTCCTTTTAGTGTTCTTCTAAACATCTGTTATATAAAGGGGAGATTATTCTTTACGGTTCTTACAGCAGTTTAACTCACTCAGCTAATATTCAATTTTTTCATCCACTTCTTCTTGCAGATACCTACTTCAAATATTTAAACTACATCTAATGTGATTGGCACTTTACAGCAGTAATTTATTTATTCATTTCACATTGTTACTATTCTTTCTTCCTGATCATCTCAATCTGCCAACATTGGTCTTTGGTTGAACTCCAATGTTGTCCTGATTCTTCTAGTCAGCTTCTGGGCTTTTTTTTCTGTGACTTAAGCATTTTTTCTCTGGAACAACTCAAAAGGTTTTACATCAAAGTGTTTCTGTAGGTTTTGTTATTTGCAGAAAATTGAGAATCAGAGTTCCCTTCAGCTTGGCCGCTCACTCTTTGTTGGCTAAATGCTTTTATTTACTCCATAGCTGGTTCTGCATCCAAAAATATGTTTGATCCTCTAGGAAAGTATTGTGAAGCCAGCTGAATATAGTAAGTTGAATGTCTCGCCTGCCTCTTGACATCCCACGATTACCAGGAAAACATATTCGGTATTGTGTAGAATGGATACTCATTTCCACACTCTGCTGTCCCCAGGGTTTAATCATTTCCCTTCTGACACCATTTTGCCAGGAGCAGCTCACCGTACTGGTATGAGTGCAGCTTTACTAATATTGGGTTTTTGGGTACATTCTAATGGCCAGATTTGGAGCATAGCATACACATTATGTGTCTTTTCAATTAACAAATCATGTTGTGGAATACCCATCCAGATTTGTATTTGTACTTTCATAAACCTAACTCATTCAATTACTTCCTACTTCTCTGGTACAGCAGGCAATCTCAACTGTCTTTGCTTGCCCTGTCTTCTAAGTCTGCTTCTTTTTGAAACAGTTTTTTTTTCTTGAGAAGCCTCGTATTCAGCTAATCTTTCCTTCATTTCAGCCTCTAATTTCTACAGTTTTATCAGCTCATTTGAATATCTGCTCTAAGATCATGTTTAAAGGTTTTTCACTGAAGACAAAAAAAAATCTTAAAGTACAGTAAATATTTGTGCTTGTAATCACTGCCTCTTATTAAAAAAGACCAACAAAACTTGTTGAGAAAACCACTTTATATAAAAATAGCAAAGCTTTCGGGTAAAACCCTTCCTCAATACTAATACAGTATTAGTATTGAGGAAGGGTTTTACCCGAAAGCTTTGCTATTTTTATATAAAGTGGTTTTCTCAACGAGTTTTGTTGGTTTTTGTATCTTCACTGCAGCCCGTTGTTTTATCTTATTAAAAAAGAAACAAGTTTTCTTTCAAATTTTTAACATAAAATTAACTTTTAAAATTCCTGCAATACATAGTCTGGAAAAGGAGGCCCTGCCAGGATGTTCTGGTGTTATCTGGGTAAGGCTCATCAATTTCTTAATCAATGAATTGATAAGCAATTGTAAGTAATTAGTTTTGAGAAAAAAATATCTGCTTTACAATTATTTACCAACTAATAGTCTCTTCTCACTTAACATACATATACCCATTGAAAGTACTTTAGACATTATCTTTAAATCATTTACTATTTTTCCAACCTTTTGTTTCTGACTTTATATATTTCCAGTATCTCACTGATTTTAAGCACACCTGTGTGCATTTGCTTTATTTCTTCCACTGAAATTACTGGAAGCTGTCTCTTGTACTAAAACTGAAGCTTAACCTGAACAGTTGCAGGGTTCTTCACAGCTACAGAGCTTTCTGCTCCTTTTCTGGATGATTTTATCTTACTTTCTGCAAAGTTCTTCTTATTTGTATTTGGCATCCATCAGTGTAGTTACAAACCAGTAAATGAATTTACCCAAATTGATAACTTTTACTGGAATTTTTAGTAATTTCTCAGTTTTCATACTGGAAAAGCTCTAATCAACCTTCTGCTCTGTGTGCAGCCATCTTCAGACTTCATGACTTCTTAATGCCTTTTAATATGCATCACCATTTTGCCTATCTGAGGTGGTGACACTACATCAGATCACACTTGCAGTCAAGTCTCTCAACAAGTACTGTTATGACTCTGTCATAGTTCATGCTGGCGTGAATGACTTGAATGACTTCAGATGTACCTCCCTGGACTATATGAAGACAGACGTGATTGAACTCTCTGAATATATGTCCCAGGCAGGTATGTCCCTAGCCCTGAGAAGCAGATTATCCTCACCTGGAATGATACCTCAATATAAACAAAAAAGGAGTGACTTCAACAATTGACTTGGTTTCTGGTGTCATTCTAAGGGGATCCAGTTCCTGTCAGCCTGGGACGGCATGGTTGATAGACCACACTGCTTTGCCAGAGATGATCTTCACCTGTCACCAATAGGCTTTCAGTTACTGGTTAAGGCTCTTGCCTCCCCCCATATTGCCTTTTTAGGCAATTTCTCAAGAACAATATTTCAGATGTGAAAATGTCACTCACTAATAAATTAAAGGTTATGCTGCCAAATGTTAGATGTTTAAATCAGAAACTGCACTCTCTGGAAGCACTCCTCTTCCTGGAGGATGTTGACATCTGTGTAGTCACAGAAACTTGGTTCAGGGCCATAGAGAGTACCCCAGCCTTGCAAGGCTACCATGCCTTTCACAATTTCAGACCACAATGAATGTGTGAGAACCAAAGAGGGAGGACTATGTATCTTCATCAAAGATAAATACACCTCTAAACTGGTTAGACAGAAAAACTCCATGGAGTTACTCCAAGTTCAACTAACTGTGGGTGAGACTCCCCCCCCCTCAGGTCATTAGCTATAGACCCCCTTCAATGAACCATAATACCCACACTGCTTATTTGGACCTACTTGAGACAAACAAATTACAACCAAACACTCTAGTCATGGACAATTTTAACTATCCCTGCATTGACTGGTAAACGCATACAAGTACAAACATACTTAAACAAAGGTTCCTGCACTTTGTTAATACTAATGTCCTGGAGCAAATAGTATGCAACCCCACAAGGGGCTCAAATATTCTTGACCTGGTCCTTACCAACATGGGTGACAGTTGCACCACCTCAAATGCATTGACTGGTAGACGCATACAAGTACAAACATACTTAAACAAAGGTTCCTGCAATTTGTTAATACTAATGTCCTGGAGCAAATAGTATGCAACCCCACAAGGGGCTCAAATATTCTTGACCTGGTCCTTACCAACATGGGTGACAGTTGCACCACCTCAAATATAGGACCATCACTGGTCAAATAGGTTCATAGGTAGGTACTAGGCTATTGGTCCTAGGGCCTATACAAGCCTAGCCAAAAAGGTGCCCTGGCTTTCACCACCCAAGAAAATTATTTTCCTGTGCCCCTGTCGAGCAGAGCCACAGAGGTAATCCCCGGGATGAATTTCCTATTTCCCATCCAATCATCAAGATTTTTTCTTGAAGAGTGCTAATGAGGAGCTTTGTTTGATATAGATAGGTAGTTTGTTCCAGAGTACGGGAAGTCTCTGGGACAGGAATCTATTCCTCCAGCATGTTTTGTTTATTGTGGTGACAAGGTTTAGGTCTCTAGAGCATGTAGCTCGGAGGGATTGGGGTTTCTTTATGTGGAGCATGTCCAACAGCTCTGGGTCTGACATAGCTTTGTATGTTAGGCAGAGATCACCTCTGAGTAGGCTATATGTGATGGAGTAAAGCTGGAGTTTTTTGAGACGGTCTGCGTAGGGCATCTGTTTGAGGCCAGTAATCCTCTTTGTGAGGTATTTTTGCAGCCTTTCCAATTGTTGTAGATGCCTTGTGAGGGACAGACCAAAAGGAGCATTGTACTCTATAATGGGTCTAATGAGTGACAAGTAGAGGGGAACAATGACCTCTTTTTTCCTGGATAAGAAACCTATTATGATGAGGTGTGCCATGTAGAAGGATTTCCTGTCTACTGTGGCAATGTGATTATCAAACGAGAGACTACTGTCCACCTGTGTCCCAAGGTCTCTTATCACACTTTTAGCATTAAGTAGACTACCACCTATGTGGTAGCTCATGGGTACAGAGTTTTTACCAAAGGGGATGACAATGCACTTTTTGGCATTGAGCTTGAGGCCATGGCTTTGACACCAGGCATCTGTCTCAGTGAGGCCCTTTTGTAGGATGTCCACATCATTAGGAGTTTCAATTATGGCTCCTAGTTTGCAATTATGGCTCCTAGTTTGCAATCATCTGCAAACTTCATTAACCAAAGACCTTCTGTGTTAACCTGGACTTCAGAAAGTAGATACCAAACAGGAGAGGACCCAGGACTGAACCCTGTGGTACTCCACTCGTCAATGGTCTGAAGTTGGATTTGGAGTCTGCTACTTTCACAGTGTGGGTTCTGTCAATGAGCCAGTTGGCAACCCATCTTGTGACATAGGGATTTATACCTAGTTTAGTGAGTTTATCTATAATTCCAGAGTGGGGGATGGTGTCAAAAGCCTTGGCGAGATCTAGATAGGCTGTGTGAACCACCTTATCCTTGTCTACGGCTTTGGTGACTACTTCAAAGAAATCAAATCAGGTTTAGGGGACATGATCTGCCTTTTACAAACCTGAACTGGTTGGGGTCCAGAGTTTGGAGATTACAAATGTCTTTGTTTATAAGTTCCATGATGATACATTCCATGGCCTTGCAGACCAGGCTCGTTAGGCTAATGGGGCGGTAGTTCCCGGGGTCCGTGGTGGCTCCCCCTTTGTGGAGTGGGATAACTGTTGCTGTGTGCCATTCAGTGGGCACAAAGCTGAGGTGAGGCTATGATTGAACATGGTGCTTAGGTGGGGTGCCAGTTCATTCTGTAGTTCATCTAGAACGCAGCCTGGGATGTTGTCAGGTCCCATGGATGCTATGTTTTTGGCTTTGGAGAGTGTGTTTCTTACCTGTGCAGCCGTGATTACAGGAACTTTGCATTTTTCTGGTATAGAGCTGGGCCCTTTAGGGGGTGAGGGGGGTAAAGTTAGCACTGAACCTATCTGCCAGGATGTTGGCAATATCAGTTGGTTCTGTATATTTAGTGCCATTGTGCTGTAACTCAGAGCAGATCTGAGTGTTGCCATTGAGATTCTTAACATAGTTATAGAATGCTTTGTGGCTGTCTTTAGAATCAGTGGTGATTTTGTTTTCATAACTTGGTTTGGAGGATTTTATGAGGGATCTCAGCTTCTTACTGAGGCTGACCAGGGAGTTCTTCCAGTCATGGGATTTTACTCTTTTTTGCAACAGTTTCTTTCTTCTATTGTAGAGTTTGTTTATGGCAGGGGACCACCAGATTGGCTTCTTTTTTTTGGAGGCTAGCGTCTTGGTTCTGTTAGGGATAGCACGATCCATGCACTCGTGTAAGTGCTTATAAAGTGCATTTGTGTAGGATTCAGCAGTCATACCTCTATTGTCTGTCTGCATGGGTGTTGTGAAGTTTGCCACTTCTGTCTTAAGAAGCGTGAAGTTGGCTTTGGAGAAGTTTTTTATGATGGTTTCCCTAATGGGGAGTGGGGGTGGGATGTGAATGTCTAGGCTGATTAGCTTGTGGTCGGATCTGACCAACGGGGATTTGACCTGTGATGTGGAACACTGGTCGCCCATGTTGGTAATGACCAGGTCTAGGATATTGTTGCCCCTGGTGGGGGTGTGGATAAGTTGATCCACGGCGTTGGAATTTATGAAGTCCAGAAAACATTGAGCAAAAGAGTTGGTACATGACTGGTTTTCCCAGTTAATGATGGGGTAATTGAAACCACCCATTATTAGGGTGTTGGGTTGTACCCTAATATTTTCCAGTATATCAAGAAATGGAGAGTGGGAATCCTGGGGCATGGTGGGGGATCTGTAGCAAGTTACAATTTGGATTGCAGTCTTGCCCTGAGTTAGTTGTACTTGGATAATCTCAGATGCATTATGCTGAGCAACTAGCCTGGAGGTGGGGATATCCTTAATGAATATGGACACACCTCCACCTTTACTGTTTCGGTCCAGGTTAGGTGGCTGAAAGGTGTGGTATGAATTATAGCCTGGTAATGCAGGGGTGCTCTCTGGAGCCTTGAACCAGGTCTCTCACTGCACAGATGTCGATGTTCTCCATTTTAAGGAGTGCCTCGAGTGAATCCATTTTGAGGTTTAGACTTCTAGCATTGAGTAACATTACCCTTAGATTTTGCTTGCTTGTACCTGTTACGGTGGTGAATTTGTCATTTGAACCTTGCCTAAAAAACGCACTATAAGGATGGCAAGAGCCTTAGCCAGTATCTGGAATCCCAAGGGATCAAAATCTGATCACACGTCAGTCAGATTTGAAGTAACTGTAACACCTGAACCCCTCTTAGGTGAAATCAGGCAAAAAAATTTCACCAAAGCTAATTATACCCTCCTAAGGGATGGCATAAATCATTTACAAGCACCTGTTGCCACAGATGGCATTGACAACTATACTAAGGTATACACAAATAACTTGTACAATCACTTATACAAATGTATTGACACTGCTGTACCTGATAGGATCAAAACAGGATCCTCAAGAAAACACAAGCCTCCCTGGTGGACATCTAGCATTACTACGTTACACAACAAGAGGAAGAAGTTGCTGTCTAACAACTTGTAAAATCGTCTAAGGGCAGCTTCCTAAAAATGTTTTGTAGCCATAACTAAGGATAACCATAAGGCATTCTTCAGCTATATCTGTAACCTCTCCATACTCTGGAATAGACTGCCTATACATGTCAAGCACGATGCCTCCTTGGCCCTCTTCAAAAGGAACCTTGACGACTGGATGGGAGATAGGAAATTCACCCTGGGGATCATGTCAGTCGCCCTGCTAGACAGGGGTCCAGGGAAGTAAATATTGTGGGAAGAAATATCCAGGGACTTGTTATAACTAGGCTTGTATAGGCCCTAGGGCCGATAGCCTAGTACCAACATATGAACCTATAAAAAGCAGGATCCAGACATGTGCCGAACTAGCTGCAGATGGCATCACACACACTAATCATGTGAAAATTGCTAACCTGTTAGCTAACAGATTTGGTGAAATTTCACCCCCTGTCCTTTCCACACATTACACAAAGCATCCCCTCTACATCTCCCCCACCCTGCATCTCCAAAGAGCAAGTCATTAATGCTCTCTCCAAAGCCAAAAACACAGCCTCTATGGGACTGTATGGCATCCCAGGTTCTGTATTAAATGGTCTAAAACATCAGCTAACAACTCAGTTAGGTACTATCTTCAACCACAGCCTGAGTACTGGTTTTGTCCCTGCTGCATGGAAATCAGCAACCATCATCCCTCTTCATAAAGGGGGTATAATAACAGACCCAGCGAACTACAGACCCATAAGCTTAACCAGTCTTATATGTAAGGCCATGGAACATATCATCATGGACCTTATAATTAAGGATATAGGTGATCTCCAAACCCTTGATCTGATACAGATTGGTTTTGTCAAAGGCAGATCATGTCTGTTAAAGCTGGTGGACATCTTCGAAAATGTCACCAGAGACATAGACAAAGGCAAATCTCGACTTAGCCAAGGCCTTCAACATAACCCCACATTTGGGCATCATTGATAAACTCAGCCAGCAGATCTGTCACCAGTGAGGTTTCACAGGGGTCAGTGCTGGGCCCCCTATTGTTTGGAATATGCTTCTCTGAAGTTCAGGCCAAACCAGAGGGGCTGTAACTGAGTAAGTTTGCTGATGACTGCAAATTAGGTGCAATCACTGAATCCCCAAACTATGTCAATATACTTCAAGAGGGACTTACACAAACTAGTCATTGGTGCCAAAGCCATGGACTCAAACTCAATGCTAAGAAATGCATTATCATCTCTTTCGGTAAAAACTATATCCCTGCAGACTATGATATAAATAATAATACTCTAAGTAACAACTCATTAGTGAGAGACTTCGGAACACAAGTCGACTGTAGCCTAAACTTTGACCACCATGTGTCTGCTGTGGTAAAGAAAGCAGTCTACATCACACACACACACCTCATTAGCAAAGGCATTGCCTCAAGAGTGAAAGAGGTCATAACTCTCCTGTACTCAACCCTCATTAGGCCAATTACTGAGTACAATGGTCCCTTTGGTCTGTACCCTACCAGGCATTTGTGGCAACTTCAGAGACCTCAGAGATTTCTAACCAAGAAAATTCAGGGTCTCCAGCACATGTACATTTACAGCCAAAAGTTACTGTCACTGTATTCAGTAGTGTACAGACTACTTGGAGGAGACTTGTGTCTGGCCTACAGAGCAATCTCAGATCCAAACCTAATGGAAATGCTGCACATCCACAAGTCAAATGGGACAAGGGTCACCTGCTCCAGGGATCTTAACCTGGCCTGCAACATAAATAGGAGTTGTTGGAGAGACGGATATCTCTCTCAGAGGTTGCCACTCCTCTGGAACAGGCTACCAATTCACATCAAACAGAGCCCCTCTATGACCCTGTTTAAGTGTAGCCTGGTTGACTGGATGGGAAATCGTAAATTCCTGTCGGAGATTTCACCTATAACCCTCCTGGATATGGGCAGTTGTTGCTAACTAAGATCTTGAGTTTTGGCATGATCCTTTATATTGGGTTTCTTTAATATTATATTGGGCACGCACAGCTAGGCTTATGAAGACCTTCAGGTCAACAGCCCAATAAGCACCTGTGAACGTATAAAAGCTTAAATTAAATGCACCTTCACATGTGCACGATACAGACTGCAGTATTTAATTTCTCTTCACACTTATTTGTATTTCTCAGTCCATTACATTTTGCTTCTCAGTGTTTGATTATATACTGGGACTTGTTTAGACTTCTTGTTCCACGTTTGTTTCAGGCTATATATCTTTAATCAGATTTTGATTCCTCTATAGCTGTCCCATGACCTTTCCTGGGTCACAGTAGTTACTGTTAAAGTAACTGCCTCTGCTTATGGCTCATTAAACCATCAACGCTTTTGGAAAAGGAAAATGAAGTGGTAAAATAATAATCATCCACCACTAACACACCAGAACTAGTTTGTAGATATTACAAATGACCCATTTTACTTTATTTAGTTTATCATTGTTTTTTTTGTATCCAGGTTTTTATCCAGGAGAGAATAAAATCAAACACAAACTGGCTTGCCTTTCTGGCAGCTACTTATCTACATTGCCATTTTCCTGACAGAAGATCAAAAAATTGTCTCTGATCTTCCAACTTCAGCCTTGTGATGCAGCAGCCATCTGGCCACTCTGATGCCTTCTCTCTCTCCTGAGCTGTGAGCTTCCATAATCTTTTCTTCAGGTAGCTTAATGCCTCCTACATAGCCAAAATGTATTTGTTCCACTTGTTCGAAATATTATGAAGTATGCTGGATGTATCCTGACCAGACCAGATGTTTTGGCATTTTCTTATTAGCAGAATAAACTTGTCTCCATGATTTAATTCTTGTAATCACTTCCAAAGAAAATACATTGACTACTTACCTACATTGGATGTTTTCAGATCTTATTTAAAATGGCCTCTATCTTTGTATACGTATACATTTCCAGATGTGCCAACATCTGCTGTAGCTTAATTCCCTTTGTACTTCCTCCACGTCCGAAGACACTGCATGCCCACTCCATTCTGATGGAGTTTTCCATCATTCTTTATACCTGCTGCTGAGCTTCTAATAGTCTACACCAAAACAAAAGACTTTTTTGGAGAAAAACAGTGTCAAAGAAGTCAGAAATGAAACCAGTGATTTCAGATCATTCAGCTACTCTGATTGGTCTACGAAAGGAGAATCAGCCATTGAAAGAACATCAGCAGTAAGAAGGTTAGGCGCAGTCACATGCTTCCATGTCATCCAGCGGTCCAATAATATGTAGGCGTTTTCTTCTTGCCGTATCTTGTACTTTTCTACATTTCTTCAAAATTTGATTCCAGGTCTCTCAATATTTCTTGAAGAGGTTTAAATGAGGATCTGAGATACCATATTTACAGTTAGTAATCAATCTTTATGGTGTGTTATCATGGCCCATAAATGTGGTGATTTTAGTTTTTGACAGGGCTGAGAGTACAGCTGTAACTAGAGTGGAGTGAAGGGGCAGCTACCCTGGGCACCATCAGCATGTGCCTATGGTGTGGCAGTGCAGAAGCGGAATTCATTTCTGAAGATGAGAGAACATTGCAGCTTCAGAAATGAATACAAATCTGCATTTACAGGTAAAGAGGACGCGCTGAAGTCTTTGCAGATATTCATGAGATAATAAACAAGAATTTCATAAAATAAAGCTTTAATCTCTAAGATCTCACTTTCATCTCCTAGGTTCATAGGTAAGTACTAGACAAGCTACTGTTGCAGGATATTTTAAGACAGTTTCTTTTTTTTGTGCTCATAATAACCTGTCCCATTTAGTTATAGATTGGCCTTACCCATCCCATGGTCAGTAATTACATATTACCCCTAACGAGAATAACTGCGATCATACCATAGATAATTTGAGGGGACCCATGCATGGGATAAAGCATTTAGGAGCTGCCTCTGTCCATTAGCAGTACAGGGGGTACTTCTGGGGTACATTTTCTGTTTCCCATCCATAGATATAATGTTCACTTGAAAATGGTCAGGGATGAACTTCGTTTTATGTGGATGGAGGGTCTGTTGCACAGCACTAGCATCCTCTATGAGATATACCTGTCCCTCCAAACTATTTTGCTGATGTGGCAGAAAAGGCTTAGATCCTAGACTTCATATGTCTGATGACATTTGACTTGCTCATGTGCAGTAAATGGGTCTACTTCAGTTAGTCAAACTCCCTATTCGTCGACTCCTTTTTGTCGAAGTTACACTTCAATGAACGGACTTTTCATAGAAACTTTTCCCATGGATAAGTAACAGTAGGACACCATCTGTAATTTGCCCTTTTCCCCACTGTAGTGTGATCTCAGAGTTGGTATATTTAGTTAGGTTGGGTGTAGGAGGTGCAGCCCCCCACCTGGGTAGGTTTTAAATTTTATGATTTGTTTTGACGGTCGCTAGGTTGGCCTACTGTTGGTTATCCCTGGGAAAAGTTTTGATGAAAAGTCCATTCACTGAAGTGTAACTTTGACAAAAAGGGTTTGATGATTTGATGTTTGATGTTTGATGACTAGGTGTTTGATGATTAGTGAAACTAACTAATCATACAGTAAATACATCAGTAATGGGACGGAGGATGCCTTGTATGTCAGACAGTAGGACACAGAGTATAGTCACAAGGCTTTGAGTTGTTCCATGTAGGACATGTTGTTTAGGCTTATAAGCTGTACAGTAGAGATGACTTTCATAAGAGATACCCTTTTAGTGAATGTTTTCCTTATTGGATAGCCTTTTGGGATATGTACAGGATGACAGAACAGCTACAGTTCTGGATGACTGACTGACAGGATGAGAGGACAATAGTCATGGCAAAAATATTGCACTAAATGTGTCTGTTAGAGTATTAGCTATTTCACCAAACATTTAAAAACCATGGCAAGTTTCAGAATGTGTGATGTTATTATAAATAAATTCACAACATTATTAGGTATTGCTTCTTAACTTCTTGGTATGATTAAATAAAGATTTATTGATGCTTTTGGTTTAAATGGCTATTTTGAATATGTAGCCTTCTATAAATGTTCTAACTATGCCTTTGACTTCTTTGTTGAGATCTTTGAGTGAGAATACCTACTGTCTGTCTGGGAAGTTAACTGATAGTCAGAACATCATCACTTGGAAGGTTGCAGGCATCCTGTAATGGCGGTTAGACACAGAGATGGACAAGAATGTGAGCATTGTGTTTTTATCACTTCCTTCTTTTACTCTGAGTCTCTGTGACATTGCAGTAAGTATCTGTAGTTCAGGGGTGCAGGGGCAGGCCTCCATGTTAATGGTGCAGGAGGGGCTTGCTGCCTGCAATGAAAATTTGTTTTTGTGTTTGACAACCTTGGGAGTGTCACTGTTTTAAGTGGAACCTGACAGACTTTTTAGATGTTTGCGGTAGAGTAATATAACATAATGTTTTCTTAATATTTTTGCATAGCTTATTTATACCTGTCTCAGTCAGAAAGGTTTATGTTTAAACCACCCAGAGTAATTGGCATTTATAGGGACAGCTTTATTAATATAGTTACTGAGGTGGGAGTAGAACTCTGATGTAAAGGATGCACCTATAGCTATGGATATGGACTAGTGGGGTGCAGAAGGATTTACTTAAAGGACAACAGTGGGATTCTATTATTAAATGCTCAACCTCTCTGTCCTTTTTCTTTCTATTTACTGTCCCTGCTAGGAATAAGCAACAATACAGCATTAAACTATTTTAAATCAACTGTTTCTCTACTAGAACAGTACCTTACTATACTGTGGTAGTTTCACTTTCAAAAACTTTATCCCCCCAGAAAAGCTTGTTGCAGTTTCCAATTCATTGATGTCATCAAGGCCAACGAGTATGGGGAGTTCAATTCCCTCCCCAAACTGACATCACCACGACCATCCTAAAAGCCCACTCATGCTGTGATGTCACAGCTCCCTGGTCCTTCCCCTACCTATAACAGAAAGTAAAGGCTAGAACAAGGAAACAATACATGAATCAAATCTCCTGCTGTGAGCTTTCAGTCACAGTGGGTAACCGCTCAAATTACCCTTACCACTTTGACAGCTAAGGAAGTTAGGTGTAAAGGGGATTGGAGATGAATCAAAGTAGTACAATTCAGGCTTCACAAAAGACTGCAATTTAGCCATTCTAAAAAGAAGCAGGGGTAAAAAGCACTTTGAAAGACTGTTCTGTGAGATTTGCACTGTTTGGGTTTTAAGTTTTCATTGAATGGCATGAAATGTTACTTAAAACTGACTGAAAGACAGCAGTGTATGCATGTAAAATCAATACAGTGACAGGAGCTTTATGAAGAAAGAGGCCTGTATAATGTAATTTTTTTACAGACAAGCACTGCATTGTGGGATACCTAGAGGCAGACTAAACAATCAGAATTACTTCAAGATACCAAGCCCCATGTGGTCAGACACAGAAATTACATATGAAAATATTAAAAAAACTGTAAATAGTCCAAGAGTGGTGTTAAAATGTAGGAAACACCTAACCATGATAAAATAAATGTTTGTTTGAGTCTGTGGGTGCAGTTCTCCTTTAAGTCACTAAAAAATACAGAAAGTAGGTTTGGAGAATTCCCTGAATACAGAAGTATTTGTTTGGGGACTAGTGACAGGTTAGTGTGAGAAAATCACCAATTTTTGGTCAGATTTTATAATGGAGGATGATACCATTGCAGTTGGTCAAGGTGAGGAAATATTAGCAAGGATAATGTTTGGGACATTTTATTTATTTATTTTTTATTTTACATTTGTTGACCGGGCTAGTCTGGCTGGATACATGTCCATTTTCAGCAGAGGCCCGAGGAGAAAAGCTCCACTATAACTGGTACATTACATAAAAAACATTACTATACAATACAACTTATAAGGATTGATGAACTAATTGAATGTAGGATATTAACAATACAGAAACATATTTACAGAATTGTACAGTTCTTGAATTACATCATTTTTACAGAATATGTATAATACTTAAAATACTAAATACTGAGTAGAAATTCCTAATCCCATGTTATTAGGAGAAGCAGGAGTAGTAAGTTTTGAAAAGAAAGGAAGAAAGAGGTAGCACATACAAAGGTCTATACTATATAGTATTGACAGCTAAGATAATACATTTGTGCCAGGGCACCAGTTCTAAGAAATAGAATTGCATGGCAGGATGCAAAGTGTGAGTGTAAGTGAGAGGGTAGATGACAGGATCCAGAGGTGTATTGAGTAAAGAGAAAAGATGTTATAGGAAAGGTAATATCTAAGTGGATATAAGGTGAGCTACAGAGGAGGAGTGATACAAGTAGTAGAGACAAGCAGAGAAAGTAGAGGAGGGAGTTGTAAAGAGAGTTGGGCACTAAAGTCAGTCAGGATTAGAACAAGGGCATAGCCAGTTGGATTTGAAATGGTGCCTTAGTTGTTTCTTGAAAAGTTTTGATGAGCCTAGGGAGGTCAGTTCTATGGGAAGTTTATTCCAGTAAGAGCCAACAACATTTGTAAACAAGGAGTCGCCAGCTTTATTGTGTGATTTGAGAGTAGTGACTAGCAGTTTGTTTGCTGAGCGGAGGGAAGTAAGATTCTTGTAGGGGGTGACAAGGTTATTAAGTATTGGTGTATTATTAGGGTAATGGATAATTTTATAGGTGATAAGTAACTGGTGGAGGAGAATTAGATTTTGAAGTTCAAGCCAGCTGAGTTTTTTGAGATTATCACAATGATGGGTACGAAATGGGGAACCTGTGGCAAATCTGGCAATGTTATGGTAGGTTGTGGCAAGTTTCTGAAGGTTTGATTTTGAAAGGTTGATAAAGGATGGGGAGGCATACAGTAATGTCGAGATGAGATGTGTTTGGGCTAGAGACACCCTGCTAGTCGGTGTAAGAAAGGGCTTAAGTCTATAGAGGGCACCTATCTTTTTATTTACAGCTTTGATGGTTAGGTTAATGTGGGAATCAAAGTTCAGTTGATTATCTATTGTAAAACCTAGCAGTTTAGTTGAAAGGTCAGGTGTGATGATAGTGCCATTATCAGAAACAATAGAGAAGGAGAAGGGGGTAGACTTAGGGGTAGGTGAG
The DNA here is from genome assembly GCF_019279795.1 of Protopterus annectens. Classification (NCBI taxonomy): domain Eukaryota; kingdom Metazoa; phylum Chordata; order Ceratodontiformes; family Protopteridae; genus Protopterus; species Protopterus annectens. The sequence continues at coordinate 1,576,367 of NC_056747.1, read as the reverse complement.
AAAAGGAATAATTTGGTTTTTTACGGTGTTCAGTAGTTGTTTTAGGTAGTTTGCATTCATTGAGCTGAGGAAATTTTAGAAATTTTTTGTTGTACCATAAGGGAGCCATTTTATTTGCCTAATAATTGAAATCACATAGGACATCACCTAGGATAAATGCATTATGGTTGAGAAAGCTTTCATGGTCCACAGAGGTCATGAAAGGAGCTCAGTAGCTGGCTATGGAGTAGTAGTTGCTGTGGGACATGGCTCTACAGAAGTGTTATTTTCTGTTATACAAACGTGTCGCTCTAACATGTTCTATTTGGCTAGGCTTAGAAAGGCCCCTGCAGGTCATTAGCCTAGTAACAGTCTATGAATATATGAATCTATTTATTTTGCAAAACAAACTGAGATGCTTGAGAGAGTGTTTATGATGCCATTAGACTGTTTAATAGGTTTCACAGAAAAGGGTCTGTTGAAACTCTGTGTGCAAGGCACAGGTCATGTCTCAGTAGCCTGTGTGATACTGAGAAGAGGGATATGGCTTTGAGACTGTCTGCATAGTTTTTACAATTTAGGCCTTTGATTTTTTAATTAAGAAACTGTTGTGGTTGTTCCAGCTGTGACAAATATTTGGAGAGGAGCATACTGAAAGGGGTATTATATTCAGTGATCATCCTAATGAGTACCAAATACAGAAGAACCGTTACATCTGTGTATATGAATGCAATACCTTTAAGTATAAGCTGTGCAATAAATAAGGACTTCCTTATGATGGTGGATACATGGAGATCAAAGGACAGTTCATTATCAACATAGGTGCCCAGATCCCTGATTATGTGATCTGTTTTTAGGGGTGTGTTGTTATTGTGATAGTTACGGGGGAGTCATGCTTGTCAAATCATATGATTATACACTTCTTGGCATTAAGTTTAATGTCAGGGTCCAGTCCCCACTCATAAGTAATATTTCCTGCTGAAGGTTTATTCTTTTTCCCCAAATTATCCAAAGCACGAGAACAATAGTTTTAGGTGGAATATAAATGAAATGCCATCATGATCCTCATCTTCCTCTGCCAATAACCCCATGCTACCACAAATCTACCATTTTACTGCCCATTTTCCATCTTCTGCCACTATTGTGGTCTCTCTCAGAACCATCATTATTATTTCCTTTCCCTTTATCCATGATATTCTGCCGAATGTGCATCTTGAAATCCTACCTTTGTCAAATTCCTGTGTTCATTTCTCAAGGCGCTAAGGATCATAGGAGGTTGCTAGGTTAATGACCCTAGGGCCCTTGCAAGCCTAGCCAGGTTTTACCATTATTTCCACAGTCAGCACCAATCGCCCCTGTCTAAGAAGGACATAGGTGGAACCCCCTGAGGTGAATTTACAGTTACCCATCAATCGTCGAGATTGTGTTTGAAGAGGGCCAATGAGGTGCTCTGCTTGACATGAAGTGGGAGTGTGTTCCAAAGGTGTGGTAGCCTCTGGGAGACAAATCTGTCCCTCCAGCAGGTTCTATTAATATCACATTCCAGATTAAGGGCTTTAGAGTGAGTAACCCGTGTACCATTTGACTTGTGGATATGCAGCATTTTCAATAAAGCAGGATCAAAGATTGCCTTATATGCAAGGCAGAGATCACCTCTGAGAAGTCTGTATAAAATAGAATAAAGTGACAGTGATTTCAGACAGTCCTCATAGGACATATGCTGAAGATCTTGAATTTTCCTTGTGAGGAAGCTTTGTGGTCTCTAATTGCTGCAGGTGCTTTGAAAGGTACATCCCAAAAGGGGCATTGTGCTCAGTTATTGGCCTGATGAGGGAAGTGTACAGGGAGGTATAAATCCTTTTCTTCTGGAGGTAATGCCCTTACTTATGAGATGCGTAATATAGAATGCCCCTCTTACCACTGTGGAGTCATGTGTTGTGTGTAGACAGCTCATACTGGTGTCTAATTATTTCTATATAATTGTGCTGTTACTGGTGGATAGAATCACATTAGAGACCCAGGAAAGAGTGCTGCTCACTATATTTTTATCTGTGACTGCATAACTGTCAGCTGAGGTCCCTTCTCATTGATGTTTTTCCAATTGGCTCAGTATCTGCATATACTAGTAGTTGGTTCAAGACATATTTTCCTGTATGAAGTAGCTATTTGCTCAGTTTGTTTTTTGTACTCTTTATAATATATCTTTACCATCTCAAAAGCGCTTACTCCTCTCTGTACTCTTCTTTTCTAGACCTAACACCACTCTTAAGTATTCAACCGCGGTACCACCTTTAACATTCCTATAAGAAAAGTGCAGTCCGGGTCTGAACTGTCTGCAAACAGCTGTTAACTTTGAGTATGTGTCTGTTTGAGCCAATATTCATTTTCCCCTGGAGAGCACTCTGCTTTGGCTTGTAAGCAACCCCCCCACCCACACACACACACACACACACACACACACACACACACACACACACATATCTTCCATTTTCTATCTTATTCCCTTCTGTTAGCAAATAGTATCCGTAACCGATAAATACTGTGTGTTTGTTAATTTAAACTGAGACCACAGTAGCCTATTGATACAAGGTTATCCTGTTTTTTCCACCAGAGAAATGGCTAAGAAATGACTTACAGCTTCAGAGCAGTCCTTGGTCGATTCTGATTGTTTCTTAAACACAAACTTGTCTTTGCTTTGGCTCATTAGCAGCAGTACAAAAGAACTGTCTGCTCACACCCTTGTTCTCCCCCTTCCCTGTTTATTACCTTAAGCCAATCCCAAAGTTAATAAATATTACCTGTGGCAGGCACCATTTTTAAAACTACAACCACCGTTTGAGCACCTCATGCTCGGCTCTGCCATAAAACTTATTAAAACTGCCTGAACTGGGGCACAGCTAACTGATAGTTTGTGGAAATACAGGGTACCTACCTGAGTCTCCGCATTCACTATCATATGTTCTTTTATCAGTTTACTCTGTTACCTGATTGTTTCCAGCCCCCTTGTAACAGCAACTAACAGGGTCTCTACCTGCTTCACTCCCCACCCTGACCCCTATTCCCTCCCACCCCCAGTGGTCCTACCTTTATTAAACTCACAAACCCCTCCGATCTTTCCAATAGCCAACCACGACACTAAACCCAACACTGCCTCCTTCATGTTCCCACTAATATCACTCCTCCTCAGCTAACATGTATAAGCATACCATACCTATGCTCACTGCATGCACTCTCCTTGCATATCTTACATCCTACCAAAACTCCATCATTCCCCCCACTCAACCACTACCACTGTACTACTACTCACACCACCACTCGTGTCTCACCCTCACTCAGCTCCCCTCCCACCAACTCAAGAACCATCCCTATGCACCCCCCCGCATATTCTAGCAACTATATTACTCAAATATAAAGCATCCCTACAACTTAACATAGTAACCATCCCACCATACCTATTACCCTCAGAGCACAATCATAAAGTTTCCCTTATAAACAAACACATTCAAAAACAGAGAAAACTAATAACATCATGCATATCAAAACTAGCCCTAAGTGGAGACATCCATCCCTACCCTGGCCCTACCATCTCCAACCCCAATCCTCATAATCAGACTAGAAACCACAACTTCTTCCATGTCACAGCCAATAGAAAGCCAAGTGACTTCTTTCTACTAAGCCTAAATATTAGAAGTATATCCAACAAAGTCCATGAACTCCATGCCACCATAAACTTGTATTCCCCAGATATAGTCATCCTGACAGAAACCTGGCTAAAACCTCACATTACCAGTGAGCAAATCTTCCCTACCGGTTACGGCATACTAAGAGCAGACCAGCTAAACAAGAAAGGAGGTGGTGTAGCTATAATATTTAAACAGCATCTAAACATCCAGATCTTAAAATCATCAGCTCCACAAATAGGCAATGAAGAAATAATATATACCAACCTCAAAATAAATTAAAACAAAACCATCAACATAATTGGATGCTACTTCCCACCTGGCCAAAACATCCCTCCACTAGAAAACCTCCTCAGCTGGTCTACCCATCATCTCCCCCAAGAAACTAAAATTTTAGGTGATTTCAATATTAACTGGCAATCCTGTTCTGACAACCATCCAAACCATCATGTAAACCTTCATGGCTTCACCCAGCTAGTCCAGTTGCCAACCAGGATAAATAAAGACTCCAACAAGCACACTACCCTGGATTGGATACTAGTCAGTAAGAGCCCCCAGTCATATATAACAGGCTGCTTATCAGATAGCCTCAGTGATCACTCCCCAACATTCCTACTCAAAAAATACCTATACCAAGCTAAACCTGTCATCTGCCATCAAATACGTAAAAAACTAAACTTTAACCCACTCACATTCATCTCATCCCTCAAAGAATGTAACTGGCATCCTCTAAATTACCTCAGTCTTAATGATGCAGTAGAATTTTTTAATACTACCTTCCTGAGCATCCTTAATTACCATACCCCCATAAGACTTTCCAGAACCAAAGCACACCCTCCCCATGGCTACAGAAAACCACTAAGTCAGAAATGAAAAACAGGGATAAAGCCTGGGAGCACTGGTGCAAAACCAAAACCCCCTCAACTAGACAGAAATTCCTAGAACTATGCAATAGAGTCAAAAAGCCAATAAAACAGGACAAATTCCAATACTACAAGTCTGCCCTAGACTCCTCCCAACACAGCCCAAACAATTCTGGTCCTCTATAAACTCCATTCTCCAGCCAGGTAAAGTCAGTACCCCTCCTCCTAACATCCCTCACTCCTCCGAAAATATTGCTACCTCATTCAACAAACACTTCACACAAACCATACTATCACTAGCTAAACAACACAACCCCCCTCCCCTCCAACCCACACCTTCAACTATTAATCTCCCCACTGCCTTCTCTTTTTCTCCTGTACCTACCTCCAACATAAAAAAACTCTTAACTAAACTTAAGCCCACTAAATTAGCAGCAGACAACTTCCCAAGTGAATACCTACAAACGCAGCTGATGCTCCGGCCTACCCAGTATCCATCTTGATTAACCGATCTCTGTCAGAAAGTTACGTCCCCACACTATAGAAAGTATCACATATAATTCCCCTCCACAGAACTAACCAATTACTGCCCCATAGCTATTCTCTCTCCACTCACCAAAATACTAGAGAGATGCATTCACTCTCAGGTCTCAGACTACCTCCTTACTAACAACCTCCTTTCCACTACTCAGCATGGTTTCCGACCAAACCATAGCACCACCACTGCTTTACTCTCCTTTACTAACACTATCCTTCAGCACAAAAACAATGGCTATCTCTCCTCTGCTACTTTCCTAGACCTATCTAAAGCATTTGACATGGTCCCACACAAATAACTCATCTCTGTCCTCAATAACCTATTCTTCTCTCAATCAGTCACCAACTGGTTTCAGAGTTACCTGCCTGACCGCCAACAATCCATTGTATGGCAGAATGACATATCTCCCCATGTACCTGTCTCTATAGGGGTTCCCTAAGGATCCATCCTTGGACCCCTACTCTTCTCTATTTTCACCAATAATCTAGCCTCTGCCACCAAACATGGCACACTCATACAATACACATATGACTCAACCATCATCTGCTCAGCCCAGTCCCTACTCAAACTGCAAAAAGTCACACATGAAGCCTTTTCCTCTGTTGAAACGTGGTTATCCGATGACCAATACTCAACCCAAACAAAACTAAACTACTCAAATTCCAACCCACCAAACATACTCAAAACAACTCTCACTTTAACATCACGGCAAGACAACACCACTATATACCCAACAGAACACACGAAATTGCTAGGAGTGGAAATAGACAATAAACTAAAATTTGACATTCACATATCCATGACCATTAAAAAAGTCCACAAAAAACTAGGAGCATTGTACAGAAATAAGCAACTTCTCACCAAAGCAGCAAAGATTTCAATAGCAAATTCCCACCTTATCTCCACCCTACTTTATGCCTCTCCAATATATACCAACCTAAGGCAATGTGATCTAAACAAGCTAGAGACTTGCTACAACAAAATCGCCAAATTCGCCACAGGGGCATCCTACCGTAGCCACCACTGCCTCTCACTTGCTGTACTGGGCTGGCTTGAACTCCCTCACCTCCTTCAGTGGTATCAACTCACACTCGCCCACAAACTAGTAAACCATCCACTAAATGTCCCATCCCTCCAGAATCTACTCTAACCCTATCGCACCACCAGACCACTAAGATCCAGCAACAAAAATCACTTGTAGATCACTAAGGCCAATAACTCTGCTGGTGTAGCACTATTCTCTTGTGCCATAGCCAAATTATGGAACTCACTCCCACCCACAATTACCTCCATACCATTATGCACCAACTTCAAAACTTTACTAAAAGCGCACCTAAAAACATGCTGGCTATCCCCTTGCAACTCCCCCTCAACTATCACCCACCCCATCCAACCACTACCTTTCTTACCACCCCACTAACTACCTTGATTATAGCAAGCTTGGATGCTCATAAGCCTAGTACTTATTATACAGCAGGAACTTCTTATTCTAACATTTGTTAATGTCTGTTATGTACTTAGCAGATAAAGATTCTAGTTGTCTACTGATATACTATGTTCTTCATCTGTAACTATGTTTGCAATTGTTAATTGCCATGTTAATCAAATTTTTAATTGCTATGTAAATCCAATGTAACTACTGTCTGTATATTTTAACTGTGGAGCTTTTCCAGTCGGACACTCCTGGTCAACAAATGTAAATAAATAAATAAATAAAATGTTGATGAAAGGTAAGGTGGCTGTCAATCTGTGTGCCCAGGTCTTTCACCACTGAGTGTGTATTTAGGTTGTTGTTATTAATGCGGTAGTTAGCAAGAATATTACTCTTACTGAAAGGGATGATAATTCATTTGTTTGCATTGAGTTTAAGGCCATGACTTTGGCACTAGTCATTTGTTTGTGTAAGACCCTCTTGTAGGATTTTGACATCGTTTAGAGATTGTACAACTGCTCCCAGTTTGCATTCATCAGCAAACTTTGCCAGCCACAGACCTTTAGTTTTAGCTTGCACTGCGAAGAAATAGATTTCAAACAGTAGAGGCCCCAGAACTGATCCCTGTAGAACACCACTGGTTACAGGTCTGCTGTTGGAGGTGGATTCCCCTATTTTCAATATATGGGTTGTATCAGTCAGCCAGTTAGTGACCCATCGAATGATATATGGGTTGATACTTAGCTGGGTTAATTTGCCAATTATGCCTGAGTGGGGGATAGGGTCAAAAGCCTTGTCTAACTCACGGTAGGCTGTGTGCACAGATTTCCCCTCATCAAGGGCCTTGGTGACTGTCTCAAAGAAGTCCACCAGGTTTAACAGACATGATCTCCCTTTGACAAATCCAAATTGAGTAGGGTCAAGTGTTTGGAGGTTACCAGTGTCTTTGTTGATCAGGTCCATGATAATTTTCTCATTGGCCTTGCAGATAAGGCTAGTCAGGCTAATAGGTGTATAGTTCCTGGAGTCAGTGGAAGCACTGCCTTTGTGCAGGGGGATAATGGTGGCCTTTTTCCATTCAGCTGGGATGAAGCCAGTACTTAGACAATGATTGAAAAGGGTACCTAATGCTATTCCTAATTCTTGTTTGAGCCCATGTAGAAAGCAGCCTAGGATGTTAACAGGTTCCATGGATGCTGTGTTTTTGACCTTAGAGTGGGCATTCATGACCTGCTCTTTAGAGATATAGGGTAGAAGACAGGTGGTAGGGATGTCTTGGGGTAAGTGTGGCAGGGAAGGGGGAGTGAAGTTTTCGCAGAACCTGTTGGCTAACAGGTTAGCAATGTCCACAGGCTCGGTATATATGGTATCATTAACTACCAGTTTGGCACAAATCTGAGCCTTTCCTTTTAGGTTATGGATGTAACTAAAGAATGCCTTATGGTTGTCCTTAGTGGAAGAAACTAATCTGGATTCATAGTTAGCTTTGGAGGGCTTCACAAGGAGTCTTATTTGCTTGTTTAAGCTGAGAAGGGAGTATTTCCAGTTTGGGTTTCACTCCCACTTACTCTTAGACAGCAATTTCAAGAATCTTAATTTGATATGCTGGCAGTTAATGCAGAGGACTAAGGCTATCAACAGTAAATGATCTGCGTCCTGTAATCCAGGGTTTGATCCCCTCAGTCTTTGTTTGCCTACTGTGTGACTTAATGAGAAAGTACCGGGAGTTAATTGGTAAACAAGGCAAGGCTTCTCAATGCTGATTGCCGCAGTACTTGTCTCTGGTTTAAGCTGAGAATTTCTTTTCAGGGGTGGGGGTCATAATTTAGGTGATGTCACTTCCTGAGCTTTTATTTGGTTTTGGCTTGAATTCAAAATGCTGGAAGGACATTTGTTCTGCTCTGAATTAGAACCTGAGTGCTGTCTCCACTGATTTAAGTTTAAAGGCACAAATTACTGGAATAAACATTGGTTTCATACATACTGACAGTACGAGCTACTAAGAGCTGGTAAGTTTTGTGTTTCTGTTACAATAGTCTGAGAAGTATTTGTTGAAAATGAAAGAGCTCACCCCATGTAGCTAGTTTCAATAAACATTTGTTATTAAGGCCAGGCTGTGACATAGCTAGATATTGTGGCACCCCTCAACTTTACATTGTGGAGAAAAAAACAAGGAAGCTCCTCTCCTCTGACTTGAGGAACTTTCTCCTCTGGTAATGTAGCAAACCCATTGCTACAGTATGCAGACACAAAGATACAAAGTGCTGAAGTACTCCAACCCAGACTGCAAATGCATTATATTGGCATGAGAGATGAACGCAGGTCTGTACTAACACCCAATCATCATCTGACGTTCATGCCCCAACCCCACCCTCACACCCTTCACCACAGAGACAAGGTTACTAATTTTTTAGCGTTTAATTTATTTGGAATATAATAGTCATGTACAGTTTCTGTAAACTGTATTTCCCCCATTAAGAAATATGTGGTGTACATGGGGCACATGCCTCCACCTTAGAAATAGTACTAGGGAAAATGCACTTTCCATGTATTAATCAGAGTTGTATTTAAATCTGGAAACATCCATGGCATACTTATATACTGCACTCCCTTCTCCACATGCACCACTTGGCATTCTCAATAATCACCCAAAACAGGGTTTAATATAAATAATCCTGCCTCATTTAACGGAGATGTGATGAATGTAAGAAAAAGTTTAAAACCCCACAAGACTGCTAACTGAAAACAGTGACACTCCTAAGGTCATGCAACAAACTGAAAGAATTTTTTTATTACATGGGGAGTAATCCCAACTGTAGACTTTCATGGGGCAGCAAGTCCCCACATGCTGAATTCTATAAGTACCAATTCCTGGGTTGCAGAAACTTGGAGAAGGAACATGTGGAAAACAACATTAAAGCTCACCTTTTCCCTCTTCTGTGACCTGTAAAACATAAACAATGTAGCAAATGGTTACATACAAAGACCCAGTATATGGAACTGTTGACCGTTAACAACTAGTGACCAGTTTCATCACTGTAACACTGTATTGCATATTTATAAATACACATCTACTTTAACAATTTACAGCAGTAGAACCCTTTTACATAATCTGTACTTTTTAGTACAGAAACCACTGTCAAAGTTAATGTTTGGAAGTGGAAAGAAAGTCTGAGTAGTGATATAAAGGTGTCGTAATGCTGGCCCAGTAACTTTTCAGACTTAAGATTAAATGTCTTCACTGAGTGCTCACTCAGTCACAGTTAGGCTACAGTTGGTGTTCCTCCAGCAAATGCTTTCTGCTCACTGTGTTCAGCATACAGGTTCATCTTCCAGTAAATGCTTTCTGCTCACTGTGTTTAGCTCAATGCTTCTTCCTCCAATAAACACTTTCCGCTCAATGTGTTTAGCTCGCTGCTACTTCCTCCAGTAAATGCTTTCTGCTCACTGTGTTTAGCTTGCTGCTTCTTCCTCCAGTAAACGCTTTCTGCCCACTGTGTTTAGCTCACTGCTTCTTCCTCCAGTAAACGCTTTCTGCTCACTGTGTTTAGCATGCTGCTTCTTCCTCCAGGAAACACTTTCTGCTCACTGTGTTTCGCTCGCTGCTTCTTCCTCCAGTAAACGCTTTCTGCTCACTGTGTTTAGCTCGCTGCTTCTTTCTACAGTAAACGCTTTCTGCTCGCTGTGTTTAGCACGCTGGTTCTTCCTCCAGTAAACGCTTTCTGCTCACTGTGTTTAGCTCACTGCTTCTTTCTACAGTAAACGCTTTCTGCTCACTGTGTTTAGCTCGCTGCTTCTTTCTACAGTAAACACTTTCTGCTCACTGTGTTTAGCATGCTGCTTCTTCCTCCAGTAAACACTTTTTGCTCACTGTGTTTAGCTCACTGCTTCTTCCTCCAGTAAACACTTTCTGCTCACTGTGTTTAGCTCACTGCTTCTTCCTCCAGTAAACGCTTTCTGCTCACTGTGTTTAGCTCACTGCTTCTTCCTCCAGTAAATGCTTTCTGCTCACTGTGTTTAGCTCACTGCTTCTTCCTCCAGTAAACGCTTTCTGCTCACTGTGTTTAGCTCACTGCTTCTTCCTCCAGTAAACGCTTTCTGCTCACTGTGTTTAGCTCACTGCTTCTTCCTCCAGTAAACGCTTTCTGCTCACTGTGTTTAGCTCACTGCTTCTTCCTCCAGTAAGCGCTTTCTGCTCACTGTGTTTAGCTCACTGCTTCTTCCTCCAGTAAATGCTTTCTGCTCACTGTGTTTAGCTCACTGCTTCTTCCTCCAGTAAACGCTTTCTGCTCACTGTGTTTAGCTCACTGCTTCTTCCTCCAGTAAGCGCTTTCTGCTCACTGTGTTTAGCTCACTGCTTCTTCCTCCAGTAAATGCTTTCTGCTCACTGTGTTTAGCTCACTGCTTCTTTCTCCAGTAAACGCTTTCTGCTCACTGTGTTTAGCTCACTGCTTCTTTCTACAGTAAATGCTTTCTGCTCACTGTGTTCAGCATACAGGTTCATCTTCCAATAAATGCTTTCTACTCACTGTGTTTAGCTCACTGCTTCCTCCTCCAATAAATGCTTTCTGTTCACTGTGTTTAGCTTACTGCTTCTTCCTCCAGTAAACACTTTCTGCTCACTGTGTTTAGCTCACTGCTTCTTCCTCCAATAAACACTTTCTGCTCACTTTGTCTAGCACACTGCTTCTCAGTGCCATGATTTATAGTTAGGTATAATGGTTCCGACAGCCAGCCGACAAAGGAAAGCCACTGTCCATGGTATTATATCATATCATATCAATGGTACACAGTGCTGCCAGCTAAAATGCTGTGTTGCAGGTTAGTGTCAGACCGAGCAGCAGGACAGCTACTTTATACCTTGAAGTGTTGCTCTGTAGTGATCAAGTATGCCCTGCTATCATGCCACTTGTTGTTTCTCAAAAATGTGTCAATACTTAGGCATGATGGAACTTAAATCTTTATTTTAATATTGGAATGAAGAGATATGGTGCTGTAATAGCTCCTCCTGGCTGCAGCTGGGGGGAGTCACAATGGGGGGTTGGGGTGACTACTAGGGGATTTTCTACTGAAAACAAACGTGTTTAACCTTTTTTCACTGATGTAGCTACTGGGCCCTATTAGCTAGGTGATACAACAGCAAGGAGGTATGATCAGTGTGATCAGAAGCACTACTCCAGCTGTAGGTATGTGATTCTAGTCTCATCAATTACCTCATTGGAAGCATTTGTGAACTGAGTACAGCCCTAAGGTGTGGAACATTTACAAGAATATTCCATGCAGAAAGTGCTGTGGGTACACAATGGGACATGACTGCATCCAAAGAGAGAGAATTATTGTACCTTTTTCTTTGTAGACATCCACTATAAATGAAGTCTGCCATGTTGAATATCTTGAGTAACAGATAAAATTAAGATGTACACAGATACAATTTTCTTACATTCATTAAAGATATCAAAAGAAAACCAAGTCAGTCCAAAAGGAAATCACAAAGCAGCGTTTTAATAATCCAAATAAAAATAAAACAGAGAATGGTTAAGCACTTTTGTCTGTCAAGTCAGACATCTTCAGAACCACCCATATTAAACTCAAAGTTCTGCTTAAAAACATTCAAAGAAACACGCCCCTCCAAAACAACCAATGCATTTAAAGAAACATGCTGACAATAAATACATGTAAAGAATTGAAATAATTTAAAATAGTACAAAATAGTTAAAAGTAGTTAAAAACACTTATACTTCCAAAGCCCTTCTCTTTAATTCACTAGAAATAGAAATGTTATCATTTAACCCTGGTGGGTATGCAGCATCAAATTTAAGCTGCCATTTCATTTCCTTCCTAGGTAATTCATTTTCCCAATCTCCACCAGTGTCATGCAAAACCTGCTGTTCCAAAATTAGAAACAGAAACTTATTAAAGTTTAAACAATATAATGAATGTCGAGCAAGTGCACTTTTGATGTCCCTTCTTCTAATACTGTAAATATGTTTAATAAGATCAAAACATGCAATGTGGGTACATTTGTAAACTGCAACACAAAAATAATTATTTATTTAGGTACCTGTTGCTCATGCAATGCATTTTATATTGGTAAAACCAATAATTCCCTTAAACAAAGGATATATCAACACAGACATATCAACATAGATGTCTGACTTGACAGACAAAAGTGCTTAACCATTCTCTGCTTTATTTTTATTTGGTTTATTAAAACGCTGCTTTGTGGTTTCCTTTTAGACTGACTTGGTTTTCTTTGGATTTTGTTTGGTGTATACCTGGTAAAGCACTGGTGGAATTATTTTGGATTCATTAAAGATATGCAACAGCCATGCCATAGACTTGTCTAGCCAAGACTCTGGGAACATTCCTGTTTCAATGTCCTTGAACTACTTGCCTATTGAAAGATACTTGCTGTGTCCAAACTTTGAATGAATACAAAACAGATCCTTAGTGTGCTGGGCGTAAAGGCAAGACATACACAAGCCTGTGCCTTCTGTGATGTTTAGTACTGAAATAATAGCAGTAAAAGGAAATAAACTACAACTCCCACAAAACCTTGCTGGGATACTAAGGATTAAAAAAATGATGGAGTTGGGGGGGGGGTCCAGGAATTTATTTCCTGTAGTACTTGTGCCAGTGAGTTATGGTTTGAGATGGATGGAAGAATATCTGTGAGCTTGTTGTGTTTTATATCTGGGACCAGACAGAAGTTGTACAGGAGCCCTGTCTACAGTCGGAAAGTTTCCTTTTCATCCCAGTCATGGCTGAGCCTTTGCTGAAAAGAACATTTTCTAAGCTGAGAGGAAAAGGGAGAGTAAGAAGTAAAACGTCAGATCTGAAGGAAAGAGGTAAGAACCGGAGGAAGTCATGCAGCTTTCAAAAGCTGTCAGAACGCTCAGCTTCCCAGCCGCTCTTAAACGCAACTATTACTTTGTACAAGTTTTGTACTATTAAGCATATAGAAAATATATATATCTGGGTTTATATTAAAGCCATTTTCTTGTCAAAGCATATGCAATAGTGAATTTACAATGTTAAAATGTCTTAATGCTGTTACTAAATTTAATATTACTGTAAGATGGATTAAGGCAAGTATTTCAGAAATATGGAGAGAGGCAACTTGTGCCAAGAACTGTCAGAATAGTGCTTTTTTAGTAAAATGATATTTTATGATGAAAACAAATAAATATAGAAGCAGCATTGCATATAATGTAAAATAAAGGGAGGAGAGAAAAAAGAAAGTTGTACAAAGTGAGAAATTCGGGACACTAGCAAATGAAACAGAGCATCTCTGGGGAAAGGAACAGGCTGCAAAAGAATGTGAGACAAATTCAGAGGAAACGAGAGGGCCATTTCTGAGAGAGGAAAGGAATGCAACAGTTCAGGGAAACATGTTAACCACTTAGCATCTGGGCTTCCAGCTGCAGGCTGAAAGACTCTTTTATATTTAATAGACTGCATGAATCCTCCTGATGGAAATGTTCTGTGCATAGCTAAAGCATGTTTATTTCTTCACATATAAGCCAATCCAAGGCCACAGCTCATCTCACAGAAACAGATTGTTAGCATTTTATTGCCAAAGTGTTTTTTTAACCCACTCTATGCAGTATTTCAGTTCAGCTCTGAACTATGAATAACAGCCTTTGACTCTTGGAGCAGAGAACAGACAAATGTGCTTCCATATGCTGCAGACATAGAAACAGGCGCTGGGACAGACACATACTGAATTACTGAGAGCCAAGCCCAAAAACACACTGTCCGGAAGCTACTGTACAATTGTCACTATGGACGTTTCTGTTGTGACATAAAGATTAGTAGCGCAAAAGAAAACAGTAGAAAGTCATTAGCAATGCTTAAAACATGCCCTGAACTCCCAGGCTGCTGATGTGTATATATAAAAACCTTATTTTAAGTATAAGTACCCAACCTGGGGGTGGGGGTGTATATATGAAAACCTTATTTTAAGTATAAGTACCCAACCTGGGGGGGGTGCAGATTGCAGCAGTATCTAGTACATGCCTCAACTTCTGTGCTCAAGAATTCTGGACAAATAAATTAATGGGGGGGGGGGTCAATTAAACTTTTTATTCGAGTTCACTTCAAAACTTAATAGAACAAAAGGCTTTTCATCAGTGTGCATTTTTTGAACAATAAGACGCATGAATCTCTGATTATTATTAACTGGCTATAATGATATGTGATTTATCAGAAAATCAAAAATGTTATGTGGGACAGGGCAAAAATATGAAGTAAAGTCAATGACATTCTGCAAAATCTGACACACTTGAGAGGTTTGATCCAGCTGAATAACACTGCTTTATTGCCATACTCATTTTTTGGGAGTCTGACTGGGTTAAAGATTACACAGTCGTAAACCTGATGGACTGTACCAGGATGCAGAGTCCCTATCTCCATTATTAAAAATGCAGTTACTTTGCTAGGCCCATCAATAACAGCAACACCAAGGTGTTAATGCCAGGAACTGTTCTGGATGTATATTACCCACTTCGGTAATGACAGAGGGAATCGTGCAACAACATTAATGTGCAGAACAAAGTGCCAATATTAAGGAGCGAGGCTCTGGGGGCGTGAGATCAAACTGCCATCTGGGAGAAACATGCAGAAAGTAAAAATCAGCTTAGCGAGGATGAAAGGAACAAATGCACCTCAGGAGAACAAGAAAGTGTGGCAGCAGGATACAGGTAACGAGGATCCCTCGGGATACAGGTAACTAGCATCCCTCAGGATACAGGTAACGAGGATCCCTCAGGATACAGGTACCTAGGATCCCTCAGGATACAGGTAACTAGGATCCCTCAGGATACAGGTAACTAGGATCCCTCGGGATACAGGTACCTAGCATCCCTCAGGATACAGGTAACTAGGATCCCTCAAGATACAGGTAACTAGGATCCCTCAGGATACAGGTAACTAGGATCCCTCAAGATACAGGTAACTAGGATCCCTCAGGATACAGGTAACTAGGATCCCTCAAGATGCAGGTAACTAGGATCCCTCAGGATACAGGTAACGAGGATCCCTCAGGATGCAGGTAACTAGGATCCCTCGGGATACAGGTAACTGGGATCCCTCGGGATACAGGTAACTAGGATCCCTCAGGATGCAGGTAACTAGGATCCCTCAGGATACAGGTACCTAGGATCCCTCGGGATACAGGTAACTAGGATCCCTCAGGATACAGGTAACTGGGATCCCTCAGGATGCAGGTAACTAGCATCCCTCAGGATACAGGTAACTAGGATCCCTCAGGATACAGGTAACTAGGATCCCTTAGGATGCAGGTAACTAGGATCCCTCAGGATGCAGGTAACTAGGATCCCTCAGGATACAGGTACCTAGCATCCCTCAGGATACAGGTAACTAGGATCCCTCAGGATACAGGTAACTAGGATCCCTCAGGATACAGGTACCTAGCATCCCTCAGGATACAGGTAACTAGGATCCCTCAGGATACAGGTAACTAGGATCCCTCGGGATACAGGTACCTAGCATCCCTCAGGATACAGGTAACTAGCATCCCTCAGGATACAGGTAACTAGGATCCCTCGGGATACAGGTAACTAGGATCCCTCAGGATACAGGTACCTAGGATCCCTCAGGATACAGGTAACTAGGATCCCTCGGGATACAGGTAACTAGGATCCCTCGGGATACAGGTACCTAGCATCCCTCAGGATACAGGTAACTAGGATCCCTCAAGATGCAGGTAACTAGGATCCCTCAAGATACAGGTACCAAGCATCCCTCAGGATACAGGTAACTAGGATCCCTCGGGATACAGGTAACTAGGATCCCTCGGGATACAGGTAACTAGCATCCCTCAGGATACAGGTAACTAGGATCCCTCAAGATACAGGTAACTAGGATCCCTCAGGATACAGGTACCTAGCATCCCTCAGGATACAGGTAACTAGGATCCCTCAGGATACAGGTACCTAGCATCCCTAAGGATACAGGTAACTAGGATCCCTCAGGATACAGGTACCTAGCATCCCTCAGGATACAGGTAACTCGGATCCCTCAGGTCATGTACCACCTGTGATACTTTAGACTCTCCATGTTCACAATACTAGCAGCTCAAAGGCCTTGACTGTTTATACTATATTCCCTTCTTCTTATCTCACTACATTCGCTAAACAGAGATGAACGGAACAATAACTCTAACCTTGTTAATCAGTCATAACTGGAATCCTGGCAAACCTATATCAGAAAATTATATATTACCACAGAAACTTTAGGTGTAATATGGAATCCTGGCAAACCTATATCAGAAAATTATATATTACCACAGAAACTTGAGGTATAATATCATAAGTAAAAGCTTATGTCCTTCTGTTTCTCACTAAAATTGTTTTAAGCGTCTCCTGCCCGATCTGTGTCCCCCTCACAGCACACTTGTTTCAGACGTAGCTTTTCCAACTTGATGAAATGGCATCATCATGCTTTCTATGCACATGAATGTTAGAGGGGTTACCAAAAATTGGGAGACCTGAATGCTTATGATGCTGTTTAAATGCAGAAGTTACTTAGAGCTATGCTTCCGGAAAAAATGATGCTAGTAAATTGGAGTGTAAATTGTTTAAAACAATATTGCTGACATGTACCCAGGGAATTAGGTGCCTAGGATAATACACTCATTTTGTTTGTGCATGAAAGATATGTCAAGCCAGCAGCTATATCAGTAAGAAATAACACTGTGCTCCTAGGTGGACAGTCATTCATGTCTACTATTGCTTCATAACATGCAGTTAATTATGTTAACCAAGTGAGAAATGGACTTGTGTATTAGAAACCATGCCTTCAGTCTTATGCTCCCAGTCTGATGAAGTGCTTATTTTATCAATAACTTTCTCGGCTTCCTCACAGATGCATAGCATTGTCTTTTAAATTTCATTTGCCATCTGAAATGCTTTCGCAACATTTCCATGTTAATGTGTCCTGTCCTGACCTATGATACGTGAGCTTACACATACACATGTGAATGCATTTGCACACACATGCTGCATGCAGCACACACACGCACACACACAAAGTCACATGTACTCTTCCTTCCATACTTCTGTACTATGTATTACAAAGTTCTCCTCTTATGCTCTCTTCTCCATGTTTTATATATATATATATATATATATATATATATATATATGTTTTTATTGTTTATCCTAAGTAATGCCATGAATTATTTGCATACCTCAGTGCTTTACTCTGTATAATATTTAACCATTCTGTCTTGGTTGTATTGTGTCAGGATATTATTGTCTGTACTTTGACGTTGTTTAACTTTGCTGTTAATTTAATGTCTTATCACCTTTATGTATTTTGTATAAGTTTCTTGTAAATTTTTATGTAAGTCTGATTATAACCTGGAGCTTTTCTCTCTGGGCCTCCACCAAAATGGACTTACCTTGTCCCAGTGGACTTTCCTGGTAATCAAATGACAATAAATAATAAATATTCATAGACATACAGGCATATACACAGATATTTGCATACATGGGTACCCAGTCTCATATATAAACACACAGACACAAACATGTATTCATACAAACACATATATAAACGTAGACATACATATCCATGTAAAAACACACAGATGTACATATAGACACACAAATACCATCCACAAAGGGCATATTTTACAGACTGAAAGTATATATTACTGCCTTGTCTGTATACTGAAGTGTTTGATTTGGAAAATGTAAACTTTTATGTGTCAAAGATAAATGAAGTTGTATCTGAAATAGCTTAAGATGTTACCCCCCCTTAAAGGGGGAATACCTGACAAGGAGGGTATGTGGGCTTAGGTGGTAACCTGAACATGTCTGTAGACAGGATACGATAGCTCATGTCAGATATCACATAAGGTCCTGAGGTGTTTGGTTTGAAGACAGAATACGATAGCTCATGTCAGATGTCACATAAGGTCCTGAGGTGTCTGGAGATGTTTTCTAAAAGAAGAGCTACAGTGTGCAGTTGTTTTCAGAAGGAGTAACTCCGTCGTATGTAAATATTAAACATGAGGAAGATTTGATTTTGTCAAGACCAAACACAGTATTTTATTTTCATTGTGGGTAAAGTCAACATTATGTTTGTGTTTTCTTAAATAAGTAGCTATTTTTACAAACACACAAGTCCTACCTGCTTATTTCCCACATTACTGGATGCAGTGGGCATTGAAACTTCTGTTTTGGAATGATTCTGAAATTCAGGCCTTACCTCTCATGTTTGAGCAAACCAAAACCTTTCCAGTCAGAGGCTGATTTTTTTGTTTTGATTTTTTGGTGCTTTTACAGCTAGATATTGCTATGATTGAGCACAATGGCATCAGCAGATTCATCTATTTCTCTCTGACCATGACAAAAGTGTGCCACAACTGCCTGGGATGAGGAGGGAATGCCATGGAGAGATCCCGAAGGAAAGCAGTTTTACAAAGAATGGCTAAAGTGGATCAGCTAACGCAAGCAATAGCTGCTGGTGCTGAGGGTCTATGCTAATGGGGATAAAGTCAATGGCAAAGCCAAAAACCAGTAAAGCCATTTCACCAAGTGCAGGACATGCAAGTGTGGATTATCCATGCCTCCAGTAAAGCCATTTCATTAAGTGCAGGACATGCGAGTGTGGATTATGGCATTTGAGCCGGAAAGGATTGAACTTAGCTGGCTGGGCTCCAACACTGATAGGTTCATTTACTAGGCTAATGACATCAAGGGCCTTTTTAAGCCTAGCCATACATCCCAAATCTCTGACAAGTTGTGATACCCTTCATAAGTATAAGCATGGGCCTGGGAGATGAACCATTTACAGGTTACCTGTGTCCATTAGAGAATTAGATGCTTAACCAGGGATGAATTTCCAATTTCCCATCCAATTGTCCAAGTTGGACTTGAATTGGGTTAGGGATGAACTCTGCTTCACAGGGATGGGGAGCCTGTTCCATTGATGGGGTAGTCTCTGGGATACATACCTATCTCTCCAACAGGTCCTATTTATATCACATGCAAAGTGTAAGTCTTTAAAATGGGTAATTGTGGTGCTGTTTGTTTTGTGGATATGCAGGAGATCCATCAGAGTGGGGTCTGACAATGGCCCTGTATGCCAGGCATAGATTTCCCCTCAAAAGCCGGTAGGAGATAGAATACAGGGATAGGGCCTTGAGGTAGCCTGCATAGGACATATTACTTACTCCCTGTATTATTTTAGTGAGGAACCTCTGTAGACATTCCAGTTGTTGGATATGCCTGATTAGGTACATACCAAAGGGGGTATTGTACTCATCACATAAACTATGAGGGCTTCCATCTTTGCCTTATCGGACATGTCGAACACTGATTACAGAGATTATAAAAACGTAAAAAGTAGATTGTTGCTTATGCTGAGATCACAGTAGAGACTCAAGCTCTTAAATTTCATCAATTGGCTTATTCAAAAGGCAGAACAGTACGGTACCAATTATCTGAGGTAAAACATACTATAAATCTGAGGATCACAAAAGCAAAGAAACTGCCATTGACATCTTAGTGATTGATAGGTTTAAACAAGCTCTGCTGGCAGCCACTAAAATGTGGGTATGTTGGTCAGACTGAAAAGATCCTGAAAGTGTTGTAACTATGGTAGATAGGATAATATGTTATGAAAACATTTATAAAAGTGAGTCTCCTAGAGCAACTAAAAATTAATGCTTAAACCTAAAGGGCCATTGGCATGTGTGTTATATTTTAAGTGAGCAGAAAGGGATAACATTGCTAAAGTCTGCAACAGTGATGTCAAACCTAATTTGAATGTTAAAACAGATGAAAAACATGTGAATGATACAGAACTACTGGAATGTGATGACTTTTGTCATGTTAGTTGATACTGCCACTGCTAAACTCATTAAATGCAAAGTAATAATAGAGAGAAATGAGTTACAGGGGGTCTTGGCGTCTAGGACTTGGATAACCCTCACTAGAAGGCAGTGTATCTATAAGCAAAAGGTTTTCTTAAAAGGCTTGTAAATCAGTATAAGCTCATGGGGAGAAACAAATGATATTCCATTGCTGAGGCCACAATCAGGAATGAATTTGGAAGACAGAATATCTTGTTGCTGTAGTACAAACTGTATCAGAAATGGGGAGGACTCCCTTCATTTCAAAGCATTATGGAGGCAGTGAAACCCAAATGTTCTTTTGATTGAACATATTGCCAGATTAAAGTGGACACACTAGATAAACAAACCATGACCTTGCTGCCCTCTGAATAACTTGGCATGGAGATGTCCACAGCTACATGAATATTCATCATCTTGGTATAGTAAGGCCCAGGAGCAAAGCCTGGGAGCACTAAGGGAACAAGGATATGAGACATCATATGGGGCTGAGGGGAGGTGGACCTGATAGCTCCTATAGCAATCACAACATAGCTAATCGTGGGGATAGAAACTGGGAAGGAGGGCAGTAAGACATGAAGAAACGGCAGAAGTAATACCCAGAAAGGGGGGAAAGGAAAACACCATTAGTTGTCCTTCGTGTTCTGAAATGACAGCAACTGGAATCCTGGAGGAAGGAGATCCCTAAGGAGAAAAGAACGCTTCTAAAGAAGTAATTCATTCTTAATAACCAGGCCATGAAAGAACTAAAGAAGGTAGAAAACACTTTAAATTCCAGACCTCAGGAAATAAAATGCCCCAGATGGAGAATCCTGGTGAGATGTATACTGAATACTGAGCATTTGTGAGAACATTTGCTTCTATGAAAAATTTGGGGTACTAAAACCTCCTTGTCAGCATTAACGGAGAAGAAGCAGTGTCCTGTCCCTCACAAGGAGCCCATCAAGAGGAAACCCCTGACTTAGGTGACCTCTCTGCAAGTCGGACAAATTTTAAAAAGGCTTGGTGGGAGAATGAAACTCCATATGGAGCTATGGAGAACATATCCAGGGTGGTGGGAAACAAACCTGTCACATAGTTCCCTACATCCTAGCTCTACTTTGAATTTCAAACTGACTTACTATATAGGAAGAGGAGGACAACTAAGGCAAAGGAGAAAATAGTGTACCAGTTGCTGGTAGGAGGCACCCAAATGTTAAAAAGTTTAAGTGTACCTCTGATGGACTAATGACTTTAAAACCTTGAAAACACTTAAGTCTATATTTTCTGTGTTAAAACAGAACTGTTTTAACTTCTTACCACTGTCTGTATATATTCTGGTGAAGACTAGCGCATAACAGCTGAAAGGCATGCACAAAAAAACTTGTTATACATTTCTTTGACATTACAGAAGTGCATAGCAAGTCCTTCTTTTTCCTGATTTTGGGGTGTAATCAATGTGCTTCATATACTACATATAAATAAATCCCTTTTTTTTTTTTTTTTTTTTTTTTTTTTTTTTTATAGCAACTTTAGCAAACATAGTTTTAATGCACACGCACACACACACACACACACACACACACACACACACACACACACACACCACACATTTAATTCCACATATCAGTTGTCTTTCCTTTCAGGCTTTAGGACTATCTTCCAAATTTTGTATAGAGGGACAACCCCTAGCCTATTTTCTTCACTTCACATTGACTTCCCTAAAGTCTCCTCGGCACAATCCTTCCTTGATCTATCACTCAGAACAACAGGAATCTACCTTTACCTACTTACCTACTTCTTTCTTCATTACAGTTCCCAAGATGGACTTGTTCCCTGTTGAGAATTGCCTGCCTACTCTTAAAGGCTTAGTGTTCTCTGTGCTCAGTTATCTCAGCAGCCACCAATAGGCTACATGACTGCCCTCCCCACCATTGTTTCAAGCCCCAGCGAATAGACTGTACACGTAGGCATTGGGAATAAAGCCCAGGGCATATTTGCAATAATAGCTTAACTTAACCTGTTTTTGTAGCTGGCGTAGACAACCTCTGGAATGTTTCAGTTTTTTCAGCCTGGAGTTTCACAATCCAACTGTCCGTTATATAGCCCAAATAGTAGAGGCTTCTATCATGCTTAATTTACATTTAACTGGGTTTGCTGCCATTCCAGGCTGGCACATGGAATTTGTATGGTGTTGAAGAGGCTTCTATCATGCTTAATTTACATTTAACTGGGTTTGCTGCCATTCCAGGCTGGCACATGGAATTTGTATGGTGTTGAAGAGGCTTCTATCATGCTTAATTTACATTTAACTGGGTTTGCTGCCATTCCAGGCCGGCACAAGAAATCTCTACGGTGTTGAAGAGGCTTCTATCATGCTTAATTTACATTTAACTGGGTTTGCTGCCATTCCAGGCTGGCACATGGAATTTGTATGGTGTTGAAGAGGCTTCTATCATGCTTAATTTACATTTAACTGGGTTTGCTGCCATTCCAGGCTGGCACATGGAATTTGTATGGTGTTGAAGAGGCTTCTATCATGCTTAATTTACATTTAACTGGGTTTGCTGCCATTCCAGGCTGGCACATGGAATTTGTATGGTGTTGAAGAGGCTTCTATCATGCTTAATTTACATTTAACTGGGTTTGCTGCCATTCCAGGCTGGCACATGGAATTTGTATGGTGTTGAAGAGGCTTCTATCATGCTTAATTTACATTTAACTGGGTTTGCTGCCATTCCAGGCCGGCACAAGAAATCTCTACGGTGTTGAAGAGGCTTCTATCATGCTTAATTGACATTTAACTGGGTTTGCTGCCATTCCAGGCTGGCACAAGGAATTTGTACAGCGTTGGACTCATTGAATTTGTGTTGTATGTTCCATTTTCTGCTTTCTGTGATCTCTCCATATGTTGTCTTACTACAGGAATTATGGTTCTAATCTGTCCTGTAGATCTGTAAAACTCTGTGTTGCACTTTTTAATGGGTATTTTATTTCTTATTTGTTCTTTTGGCTATATCTAAGAAACTTCAGAGATGCCCGGGGTACTTCTTTTACTATTAACCACCTGAGAGGGTGGCCTAATACTTAAGGTGTTTGCCTTATAAACACAAGGTGCAGGGTTTGAGTCTCTCAAGGGATAATTGGCTAAGGCTTAAAATGACTCGTAAGATCAGTTAGCCCAGTACTAACCTATGAACCTATAAAGAGAAAATATAGAAGCAATTGGCCCTGGTTTCTACCAAGTTCTAAAACGCCTCTATGTTTGAACATAGTATACAGATGCCCATGTCTGTTTTACTTAAAATTAAATTAACAAACATTCATTACTTAGTACACACATTAGGTTTCCTAGTCAGTAGGACTTAATTGGGGAATTCTTACCCTAGGAAAATAGCAATAGTTATTTTCTATAGTCTTTGCAGTGACTCATAATCACTAATTACTAAAATATACTGATGTTTGTGTCTTAATTTTGAAAATGGACTCACAATTTTGATTCCTGTACATTTGAAAGGGACATCCATAATGGATAAAGGAATAAAATGTTCTCAAATTCTAGACTGGGTGCTTTCCTTTGATATTCTGGGCAGACTGCACAAAGGTTACCCATGTCTCTCATAATACCAGCCAATAAAATCTAGCTAAAAACCACACTTTTTGTCTTATTCATTTCTAAATAACTACTTAAAATTTGGCTACATGCTAACTTTATTACATACATTCTATAGGATCTTGGAGCTAATAACTGGCTCAGTATCTGTCCTCAGGCCTCTGTTACCCTGCAGAGCAGGTCATTTCATAGTTGAATGAGTGGGTTTACAGTAGGGCTCTTCTGTACTGTTAATTTCTTATGTACTCTCTGTGTTATTTATTTATTTTATTTATTTACCCGACTGGGCAAAATAGCCTTTTTTCAGTGGAGACCCAGGGAGAAAAGCTCCACAGAAGTAACAGTTATACAAAGCTATAAAAATACAACCATATGCTTGCATATAGATACATTATTAACAATAGGGTTATTAAACAAAGATGGCATTTCAAGCAGTGAATACAGTGTTCTAGCTGTCTCTACTTAAGATATTCTTTTGCCACTCCTTAAATTCTCATGGTTTATCTTAAGTCAGACAAGAAAGCCTGCATTCATCAGTTGTCTGATAAGAAGTAGAGGATGTTCTCACTTCCACTACAAGTACAAGTATTGGCTGTTCTCCTTCATCGCACATATCAGCTGTAAAAGGAAGTTTAAGAAAATAGTTTTCTTCCATCAGGTGTACTTCCAGTTTCCTTTTCTAGGCCTCAGTATTTCTTACTTTCTTTACCTTTAGAGTCTGACTTGCTTCCTTCTTTGATGTAACAGGAAGAAGCCTAGGGCTTTTCTCCGGTTACCCTTCCCTTGTTCTTCAGTACGACAGTACGACAGTCATGTTTCTTCCTTACTTTCTGTACCACCTGTCAGTGTATTCTTAGCTATAGGTTCTTGGTTGCTAGTTTTCAAACTAACTTCTCTTATTGTTTTAACATCTGGAGTCTTTGAGGAAGACTCACATTCTCTGTCAGTTTCCACACGGATTTCCTTCACTGGTTTAATGACAGGACTCTTTTGGAAAGGATCAGTATTAGCTTTATCTATCTTTTCTATCCAGAGTAATATCTTAGCTCCTTTTGTGTCTTTTAGTTCTACATCACTCTCTTTGCTGAGGGACATTTATTTATTTATTGTCATTTATTGACCAGGAAACTCCACTGGGCCAAGGACCCCTTTTCAGTGGAGGCCCAGAGAGAAAAGCTCCACAAAACAATTACAATCAAAATATAAAATACATAATGTATAAACATTAAGCAGAAGAATACAGGTGTACAGTACTAATAATTAAAACATCATAGAATGCATACTATCTCCTGAACAAACTATAACAAAAGTAACATAGTGGGTAACAAAAATTAGTTAACAGTTACCAAACTACTAAAAGGAAAATAAGAAGGATGTAGGTTTGGGAACAGGCTTATGGGAGTTTAGTCATGTGATTACAGGTGGTTTAGTCATGTGATTGCAGGAGCATATATATGGGTGTTAAGAAAGTAGTCTTTCAGAGCTATTTTGAATGTGCTAGCAGAGTCTAATTGGGTGATAGATGGAGGAAGAGCATTACATAATTTGGCAATGGCATGGGAATACAGGCATCGTCCAGCTCTTTTGTTGGGTTTGGTAATAGCTAGCAGTTGTTTATTTGAAGACCTTAAAGTCTGAGATTGGGTATGTATTTGTATTATAGTTTGAAGAGAGGGGCAGTAATTTGGGTTGTTAAGTAATTTATGAGTAAGGTTTAGTTGGTTGTATTGTAGGTAATGAGATAATTCAAACCACTTTAAATGTTTATTGGTCAGGCAGTGGTATGTACAAGTTGGCATACTGGACACAAATGTTGCTATTTTTATAACAACAAGATTGTAACTTATTTAAGAGATGTGAGCGTAGGTTAGTGAAATGGGACTAGTGTAGAGGAGGTGAGGGAGAAGAAGGCTGGTGGCCAGTTTTAACTTGGTGGACATGTCCAGATCAAGTTTCTGTCTGTACAGCTTACCTACTTTAAAATGGCTGCATTTGATTATGCTAAGTATGTGGTTTTTGAATGAAAGTTTGTCATCAATTGTAATGCCAAGAAGTTTAGATGTTTTAACAATTTCAATTTCAGTATTATTTTGAGAGACTATTTTAAAGTCTAGAGTTAGAGGTTTGGGTGTGAATAGTAATAGTTTTGACCTTTTGGGATTAAGTGACAACTGGGCTTCAGTAAGCCAGGATTCTATGGATGTAAAAGCTTTTTGTGTTAATTCTAGATCTGAGAAATTCTTAGAAGAGGTGATAACTGTCA
Source organism: Protopterus annectens (assembly GCF_019279795.1). Classification (NCBI taxonomy): domain Eukaryota; kingdom Metazoa; phylum Chordata; order Ceratodontiformes; family Protopteridae; genus Protopterus; species Protopterus annectens. Next base: position 1,550,135 of record NC_056747.1, on the reverse strand, counting down.
AATCATCTGCATACTGAATGAGTGTACTTTGCCAGGAGGCCTTGTGGAGATTATTGATAAATATGTTAAGGAGCAAGGCTCCAAGGATAGACCCTTGAGGGACTCCTATATTGTTGATAAGGTAATCGGATTGTCTATCTTGCCACCTAATGGATTGTCTCTGTTGTGGATATAGTTTTGGAACCAGGTTAGAGTATGTGGGGAGCAGTATATGGATTTGAGTTGTGACAGTAGTTTTGGGTGGGACACTGTGTCGAAAGCTTTTGACAGATCTAGTAGCATGACTGATGTTGGTAGACCATTGTCATTAGCTTTGTATACAGTGTTAGTAAAGGATAGTAAGGCTGTAGTAGTGCTGTGACCCGGCTTAAAACTGTGTCGGGTAGGTGCCAGCAAGCTATTGTCAGTGAGATGTTTGAGCAGTTGTGAATGGATACATTCTTCTAGGATTTTAGATAGAGGTGAAAGTACTGAGAGGGGCTAATAGAGAGGTCACTGGTATTGCCACCTTTATGTAGGGGGGTAACTATGGAGTTTTTCCAGAGTTGAGGGACATACGATTCAGAGACAGAACAATTTATGAGACTACTGATGGGGAAAATATGGGATCAGCAGCTATTTTTAGATATTAAGCAGGAAGGCCATCGGTGGAAAGGGACCATAGCTTTAGTTTGGAGAGTAGTTTGTGTATAAGAGAGGTGGGTACAGGTTGGATGGTAAAAGGGTGTAAGGTTGGGTTATTGTCAGAGTTGCAGTTTTTAGAGGGGAGTTGGGATTTGCATGTGGGTCTGTGTATGTATTATTTTTGTTACAGTTGTTGGATTTGCAGGTTTGTTGAGTGAGGGTGTAAACAAGGTTTTGGATAGTATCAATGAAGTGAAAGTTGAAAGCTTGGGCAATATCTTGGGGGTCTTTGTCTGGAGAGGGGGTAGAGTTTTGCTTGGTTCCTGAGTTTAGAAGAGAGGACACTGATTTCCAGAAAAGTTTTGGGTTGTTATGTTAGGTAGACAGCTTGAAGGGGAAGTAAGGCCTTTTGTCATATATGACAAGTTTTTTGGCAGTATTATGAAGATGCTTATATTTGAGTTCATTTTGCAGCATTTTGTTTTTATGCCATTCTTTCCAGGCTTTGTTCCTGGAAGTAAGCAGTTGTTTAGTTTGTTTAGTAAGCCAGGGGATATAGTTGATCTTAGTTCTTTTAGTGCGAGTGGGGGCAAGACTATTTACGTGTCAAGAAATATTTTATTAAAATAGTTGACTGGGTCATCTAAGGGGAGTATTTTAGCTGGGTGCCAGTTGTGGGTTTTTAGGGTATCTAGAAATATCTGTTGATTATGGTGAGTGAGAATTCTAGTTGTTCTTAGAAAGTGTGATTTACCTGCATGCAGTTGGGATCTATGGGTGTAAGCAGGGAGATGGTCACTAAAGGTATTAGGAAGGGTTCCAGCCTTGGTATATTTGTGAGGATGAGAGACCAGTGTCCAGTCTAGGCTTGAAATGGTATGTCTATTCACGATATGTGTGTGGGGTTTCTGATAAGTTGAGTAAACTTGTGCAAATTATTACTGTAGGAAGGAGAGTTAGAGATAAGAGGCTGGCAATTTATATTGGTATCACCCAGAATGATGGTTCATAACAAATGTTTAGGGGTGACCGGGATACTAAGTCTTCCACAGTATGTTTAGGGGTGAGTGGGATATTAAGTCTTCCATAGTAGATATATTCTGTCCTGGTGGAATACAGAGTGTGGCAATACATAACTTTTTTCCTGCCGTTTAAGTGAAGATTTGCTAGTAGTAGTTCCATGTTTCCAAATTTGGGAATGGGTTTGGTAAAGGAGTAATGGATAGAGAGTCTTGGAATAGTAATGCAATGCCTCCAGCTTTTTTATGTGGTCTGTCATGTCTAAGAATGTTATATCCAGGGGGAGTTAATTCTGTGTCAGATATGTGTGGTTTTAACCAGGTTTCTGTGAGTGCTACAATATCTGGGGAGTATTGAGTTAGCCAGGCATGAGATTCTGTGGTTTTGTTACAGATATTATGTACATTGATTGTTATTATGCATAGGTTTTTGGTATTAGGGGATAAGGGTGTAGGATGAGCAGCTGGTAAGACCAAGATTAGGGTGAATGCGAACACACTGGGGGAGGGCTAGATGGTGATGAGTAAGGATGGACAAGTGTAGAAGAAAGGAGAGTTGGTCTAAGGGATTGGTAGTATATTAACTTCAGTCTGTAGAAGAAAGGAGAGTTGGTCTAAGGGATTGGTAGTATATTAACTTCAGTCTTTAGAAGAAAGGAGAGTTGGTCTAAGGGATTGGTAGTATATTAACTTCAGTCTGTAGAAGAAAGGAGAGTTGGTCTAAGGGATTGGTAGTATATTAACTTCAGTCTTTAGAAGAAAGGAGAGTGGTCTAAGGGATTGGTAGTATATTAACTTCAGTCTTTAGAAGAAAGGAGAGTGGTCTAAGGGATTGGTAGTATATTAACTTCAATCTTTAGAAGGAAGGAGAGTGGTCTAAGGGATTGGTAGTATATTAACTTCAGTCTTTAGAAGAAAGGAGAGTGGTCTAAGGGATTGGTAGTATATTAACTTCAATCTTTAGAAGGAAGGAGAGTGGTCTAAGGGATTGGTAGTATATTAACTTCAATCTGTAGAAGAAAGGAGAGTTGGTCTAAGGGATTGGTAGTATATTAACTTCAGTCTTTAGAAGAAAGGAGAGTTGGTCTAAGGGATTGGTAGTATATTAACTTCAGTCTTTAGAAGAAAGGAGAGTTGGTCTAAGGGATTGGTAGTATATTAACTTCAATCTTTAGAAGAAAGGAGAGTGGTCTAAGGGATTGGTAGTATATTAACTTCAGTCTTTAGAAGAAAGGAGAGTTGGTCTAAGGGATTGGTAGTATATTAACTTCAATCTGTAGAAGAAAGGAGAGTTGGTCTAAGGGATTGGTAGTATATTAACTTCAGTCTGTAGAAGAAAGGAGAGTTGGTCTAAGGGATTGGTAGTATATTAACTTCAATCTGTAGAAAAAAGGAGAGTTGGTCTAAGGGATTGGTAGTATATTAACTTCAGTCTGTAGAAGAAAGGAGAGTTGGTCTAAGGGATTGGTAGTATATTAACTTCAATCTTTAGAAGAAGGGAGAGTGGTCTAAGGGATTGGTAGTATATTAACTTCAATCTTTAGAAGAAAGGAGAGTTGGTCTAAGGGATTGGTAGTATATTAACTTCAGTCTGTAGAAGAAAGGAGAGTTGGTCTAAGGGATTGGTAGTATATTAACTTCAGTCTTTAGAAGAAAGGAGAGTTGGTCTAAGGGATTGGTAGTGTATTAACTTCAGTCTGTAGAAGAAAGGAGAGTTGGTCTAAGGGATTGGTAGTATATTAACTTCAGTCTTTAGAAGAAAGGAGAGTGGTCTAAGGGATTGGTAGTATATTAACTTCAGTCTGTAGAAGAAAGGAGAGTTGGTCTAAGGGATTGGTAGTATATTAACTTCAGTCTTTAGAAGAAAGGAGAGTTGGTCTGAGGGATTGGTAGTATATTAACTTCAATCTTTAGAAGAAAGGAGAGTGGTCTAAGGGATTGGTAGTATATTAACTTCAGTCTGTAGAAGAAAGGAGAGTTGGTCTAAGGGATTGGTAGTATATTAACTTCAGTCTTTAGAAGAAAGGAGAGTGGTCTAAGGGATTGGTAGTATATTAACTTCAGTCTGTAGAAGAAAGGAGAGTTGGTCTAAGGGATTGGTAGTATATTAACTTCAGTCTTTAGAAGAAAGGAGAGTTGGTCTAAGGGATTGGTAGTATATTAACTTCAGTCTTTAGAAGAAAGGAGAGTTGGTCTAAGGGATTGGTAGTATATTAACTTCAGTCTGTAGAAGAAAGGAGAGTTGGTCTAAGGGATTGGTAGTATATTAACTTCAGTCTGTAGAAGAAAGGAGAGTTGGTCTAAGGGATTGGTAGTATATTAACTTCAATCTTTAGAAGAAAGGAGAGTGGTATAAGGGATTGGCAGTATATTAACTTCAATCTTTAGAAGAAAGGAGAGTGGTCTAAGGGATTGGTAGTATATTAACTTCAATCTTTAGAAGAAAGGAGAGTTGGTCTAAGGGATTGGTAGTATATTAACTTCAGTCTGTAGAAGAAAGGAGAGTTGGTCTAAGGGATTTGTAGTATATTAACTTCAGTCTGTAGAAGAAAGGAGAGTTGGTCTAAGGGACTGGTAGTATATTAACTTCAATCTTTAGAAGAAAGGAGAGTGGTCTATGGGATTGGTAGTATATTAACTTCAATCTTTAGAAGAAAGGAGAGTTGGTCTAAGGGATTGGTAGTATATTAACTTCAGTCTTTAGAAGAAAGGAGAGTTGGTCTAAGGGATTGGTAGTATATTAACTTCAGTCTGTAGAAGAAAGGAGAGTTGGTCTAAGGGATTGGTAGTATATTAACTTCAGTTTGTAGAAGAAATGAGAGTTGGTCTAAGGGATTGGTAGTATATTAACCTCAATCTTTAGAAGAAAGGAGAGTGGTCTAAGGGATTGGTAGTATATTAACTTCAATCTTTAGAAGAAAGGAGAGTTGGTCTGAGGGATTGGTAGTATATTAACTTCAGTCTTTAGAAGAAAGGAGAGTTGGTCTAAGGGATTGGTAGTATATTAACTTCAGTCTGTAGAAGAAAGGAGAGTTGGTCTAAGGGATTGGTAGTATATTAACTTCAGTCTTTAGAAGAAAGGAGAGTGGTCTAAGGGATTGGTAGTATATTAACTTCAATCTTTAGAAGAAAGTAGAGTGGTCTAAGGGATTGGTAGTATATTAACTTCAGTCTTTAGAAGAAAGGAGAGTTGGTCTAAGGGATTGGTAGTATATTAACTTCAATCTGTAGAAGAAAGGAGAGTTGGTCTAAGGGATTGGTAGTATATTAACTTCAGTCTGTAGAAGAAAGGAGAGTTGGTCTAAGGGATTGGTAGTATATTAACTTCAATCTGTAGAAGAAAGGAGAGTGGTCTAAGGGATTGGTAGTATATTAACTTCAGTCTGTAGAAGAAAGGAGAGTGGTCTAAGGGATTGGTAGTATATTAACTTCAGTCTGTAGAAGAAAGGAGAGTTGGTCTAAGGGATTGGTAGTATATTAACTTCAGTCTTTAGAAGAAAGGAGAGTTGGTCTAAGGGATTGGTAGTATATTAACTTCAGTCTGTAGAAGAAAGGAGAGTTGGTCTAAGGGATTGGTAGTATATTAACTTCGATCTGTAGAAGAAAGGAGAGTGGTCTAAAGGATTGGTAGTATATTAACTTCAGTCTGTAGAAGAAAGGAGAGTTGGTCTAAGGGATTGGTAGTATATTAACTTCAGTCTTTAGAAGAAAGGAGAGTTGGTCTAAGGGATTGGTAGTATATTAACTTCAGTCTGTAGAAGAAAGGAGAGTTGGTCTAAGGGATTGGTAGTATATTAACTTCAGTCTTTAGAAGAAAGAAGAGTGGTCTAAGGGATTGGTAGTATATTAACATCAGTCTTTAGAAGAAAGGAGAGTTGGTCTAAGGGATTGGTAGTATATTAACTTCAATCTTTAGAAGAAAGGAGAGTGGTCTAAGGGATTGGTAGTATATTAACTTCAGTCTTTAGAAGAAAGGAGAGTGGTCTAAGGGATTGGTAGTATATTAACTTCAGTCTGTAGAAGAAAGGAGAGTTGGTCTAAGGGATTGGTAGTATATTAACTTCAGTCTTTAGAAGAAAGGAGAGTTGGTCTAAGGGATTGGTAGTATATTATCTTCAGTCTTTAGAAGAAAGGAGAGTGGTCTAAGGGATTGGTAGTATATTAACTTCAATCTTTAGAAGGAAGGAGAGTGGTCTAAGGGATTGGTAGTATATTAACTTCAATCTGTAGAAGAAAGGAGAGTTGGTCTAAGGGATTGGTAGTATATTAACTTCAGTCTTTAGAAGAAAGGAGAGTTGGTCTAAGGGATTGGTAGTATATTAACTTCAGTCTTTAGAAGAAAGGAGAGTTGGTCTAAGGGATTGGTAGTATATTAACTTCAATCTTTAGAAGAAAGGAGAGTGGTCTAAGGGATTGGTAGTATATTAACTTCAGTCTTTAGAAGAAAGTAGAGTTGGTCTAAGGGATTGGTAGTATATTAACTTCAATCTGTAGAAGAAAGGAGAGTTGGTCTAAGGGATTGGTAGTATATTAACTTCAGTCTGTAGAAGAAAGGAGAGTTGGTCTAAGGGATTGGTAGTATATTAACTTCAATCTGTAGAAGAAAGGAGAGTGGTCTAAGGGATTGGTAGTATATTAACTTCAGTCTGTAGAAGAAAGGAGAGTTGGTCTAAGGGATTGGTAGTATATTAACTTCAGTCTTTAGAAGAAAGGAGAGTTGGTCTAAGGGATTGGTAGTATATTAACTTCAGTCTGTAGAAGAAAGGAGAGTTGGTCTAAGGGATTGGTAGTATATTAACTTCAGTCTTTAGAAGAAAGGAGAGTGGTCTAAGGGATTGGTAGTATATTAACTTCAGTCTGTCGAAGAAAGGAGAGTTGGTCTAAGGGATTGGTAGTATATTAACTTCAGTCTTTAGAAGAAAGGAGAGTTGGTCTAAGGGATTGGTAGTATATTAACTTCAGTCTGTAGAAGAATGGAGAGTTGGTCTAAAGGATTGGTAGTATATTAACTTCAGTCTGTAGAAGAAAGGAGAGTTGGTCTAAGGAATTGGTAGTATATTAACTTCAATCTTTAGAAGAAAGGAGAGTGGTCTAAGGGATTGGTAGTATATTAACTTCAATCTTTAGAAGAAAGGAGAGTTGGTCTAAGGGATTGGTAGTATATTAACTTCAGTCTTTAGAAGAAAGGAGAGTGGTCTAAGGGATTGGTAGTATATTAACTTCAGTCTGTAGAAGAAAGGAGAGTTGGTCTAAGGGATTGGTAGTATATTAACTTCAGTCTTTAGAAGAAAGGAGAGTTGGTCTAATGGATTGGTAGTATATTAACTTCAGTCTGTAGAAGAAAAGAGAGTGGTCTAAGGGATTGGTAGTATATTAACTTCAGTCTGTAGAAGAAAGGAGAGTGGTCTAAGGGATTGGTAGTATATTAACTTCAATCTTTAGAAGAAAGGAGAGTTGGTCTAAGGGATTGGTAGTATATTAACTTCAATCTTTAGAAGAAAGGAGAGTGGTCTAAGGGATTGGTAGTATATTAACTTCAATCTGTGGAAGAAAGGAGAGTTGGTCTAAGGGATTGGTAGTATATTAACTTCAATCTGTAGAAGAAAGGAGAGTTGGTCTAAGGGATTGGTAGTATATTAACTTGAATTTTATGCTGATGACAGAGAACTTCCCGGTCAACAAATGATTAAAAAAAAAAAAAAAAAAAAAAAACTTCAACTTTGTTGGCTGATAGGTGCTGTAGGTGAATAAGGAAGGTGAGATGTTGGAGTAACTGCTAATGAAAGACGGTGGATTTGCGGGGAGTGTGGGAGATATTATAGGTGGGGAGTAGAGTTTAACAGGGAAAGAGGTGGTGTGTGATAGCAAAAGAAGGGTGCTGGTGAAGGTGATTAGTGTTAAATGTTTTAAGGAAAAGTACATATTAGAAGTGAGTAGTGATATCTTAGAGTAAAGGACGCATAGGAGATAGGGTTGTGGTGAGGAAGAGTAGTTAGTTGGTAGAGAAAAATTGGAAGGGGTTGTTGAGGACAGTAATAGGAGTAGAGATAATGGGAGGGAAATGGTAAAAGAGCAAGAGTTATTATTGGCTGGTGTAGAGGATATGGGAGGCACTAGCTAAAAGAATAAATGTAATTGAAGTGGTGGTGGGTTGAAATGGGAAGGGGTAGGGTAGGGGAGAGAAGTGAGCCCAGACCGAAACAGAGGGCGAATAGAGAGGGTTGTGTCCAGTCCCAAAATAATGGCTGAAAAGTAGCTGAAAGAAAAACAGTCTCCAAAAATTTGGTAAAAGGTAAGTGGGGAAAGAAACAGTATGAGATGGCCAGACAAAGTAGATTGGGGGGTGATAAGAAGTCGGGGTATTATGTGCAGCCTGGAGAGGAGCAATAGTGACTGTATTATAGTGAACTAGGTCTAGAGAGAAGATTTCAGGAGGAGGAGTGAGGTCTTGACAAGTATGGCCTTTAAGGGAGCAAAAAAAACCTTAGGAGAAAGTGTATGGAATAGTGTAGGAGAGAGCTAGCAAGATAACAGCAGTACGTGTTGAGGAATGAAGGCGTAATGGAAAAGATAAAGAAAAACGGCGAAAAGACTAAGCAATTTGCAGTGGGGAGGGGTGAAGAGAATGAACTAGAGAAAGCACGTTACAGTTAACTGTGAGTATCTCCAGCAGGGTGCTCCTAAAAGAAGAATTAACAAATTGGAGTTGGAATTGTTGCGTAACAGCTGCTTCACAAGAGAAACACTGATACGTACATTACTTTTATTTAAAATAGATGCTGCTGTTAGTGATTATATATCTGTGCTGTACAGACGAGAACCCGTTCTGCTTGAGGCAGGGCAATAGATTCAGGATGGATAGGCTTCAAACGTAACATCTAAGTTAGGGGAACTAGAAAAGATTTAAAGAGATTGATAATGACATAAACACCTATTATGAGACAGAAGGTACCTAGTAATAAAGGTACTGGGTTACAGAAGGTACCTCGTAATAAAGGTACTGGGTTACAGAAGGTACCTAGTAATAAAGGTACTGGGTTACAGAAGGTACCTCGTAATAAAGGTACTGGGTTACAGAAGGTACCTAGTAATAAAGGTACTGGGTTACAGAAGGTACCTCGTAATAAAGGTACTGGGTTACAGAAGGTACCTAGTAATAAAGGTACTGGGTTACAGAAGATACCTAGTAATAAAGGTACTGGGTTACAGAAGGTACCTCGTAATAAAGGTACTGGGTTACAGAAGGTACCTAGTAATAAAGGTACTGGGTTACAGAAGGTACCTAGTAATAAAGGTACTGGGTTACAGAAGGTACCTAGAAGGTACCTAGTAATAAAGGTACTGGGTTACAGAAGGTACCTCGTAATAAAGGTACTGGGTTACAGAAGGTACCTAGAAGGTACCTAGTAATAAAGGTACTGGGTTACAGAAGGTACCTAGTAATAAAGGTACTGGGTTACAGAAGGTACCTAGTAATAAAGGTACTGGGTTACAGAAGGTACCTAGAAGGTACCTAGTAATAAAGGTACTGGGTTACAGAAGGTACCTCGTAATAAAGGTACTGGGTTACAGAAGGTACCTAGTAATAAAGGTACTGGGTTACAGAAGGTACCTAGTAATAAAGGTACTGGGTTACAGAAGGTACCTAGTAATAAAGGTACTGGGTTACAGAAGGTACCTAGTAATAAAGGTACTGGGTTACAGAAGGTACCTAGTAATAAAGGTACTGGGTTACAGAAGGTACCTAGTAATAAAGGTACTGGGTTACAGAAGGTACCTAGTAATAAAGGTACTGGGTTACAGAAGGTACCTAGTAATAAAGGTACTGGGTTACAGAAGGTACCTAGTAATAAAGGTACTGGGTTACAGAAGGTACCTAGTAATAAAGGTACTGGGTTACAGAAGGTACCTAGTAATAAAGGTACTGGGTTACAGAAGGTACCTAGTAATAAAGGTACTGGGTTACAGAAGGTACCTAGTAATAAAGGTACTGGGTTACAGAAGGTACCTAGTAATAAAGGTACTGGGTTACAGAAGGTACCTAGTAATAAAGGTACTGGGTTACAGAAGGTACCTAGTAATAAAGGTACTGGGTTACAGAAGGTACCTAGTAATAAAGGTACTGGGTTACAGAAGGTACCTAGTAATAAAGGTACTGGGTTACAGAAGGTACCTAGTAATAAAGGTACTGGGTTACAGAAGGTACCTAGTAATAAAGGTACTGGGTTACAGAAGGTACCTAGTAATAAAGGTACTGGGTTACAGAAGGTACCTAGTAATAAAGGTACTGGGTTACAGAAGGTACCTAGTAATAAAGGTACTGGGTTACAGAAGGTACCTAGTAATAAAGGTACTGGGTTACAGAAGGTACCTAGTAATAAAGGTACTGGGTTACAGAAGGTACCTAGTAATAAAGGTACTGGGTTACAGAAGGTACCTAGTAATAAAGGTACTGGGTTACAGAAGGTACCTAGTAATAAAGGTACTGGGTTACAGAAGGTACCTAGTAATAAAGGTACTGGGTTACAGAAGGTACCTAGTAATAAAGGTACTGGGTTACAGAAGGTACCTAGTAATAAAGGTACTGGGTTACAGAAGGTACCTAGTAATAAAGGTACTGGGTTACAGAAGGTACCTAGTAATAAAGGTACTGGGTTACAGAAGGTACCTAGTAATAAAGGTACTGGGTTACAGAAGGTACCTAGTAATAAAGGTACTGGGTTACAGAAGGTACCTAGTAATAAAGGTACTGGGTTACAGAAGGTACCTAGTAATAAAGGTACTGGGTTACAGAAGGTACCTAGTAATAAAGGTACTGGGTTACAGAAGGTACCTAGTAATAAAGGTACTGGGTTACAGAAGGTACCTAGTAATAAAGGTACTGGGTTACAGAAGGTACCTAGTAATAAAGGTACTGGGTTACAGAAGGTACCTAGTAATAAAGGTACTGGGTTACAGAAGGTACCTAGTAATAAAGGTACTGGGTTACAGAAGGTACCTAGTAATAAAGGTACTGGGTTACAGAAGGTACCTAGTAATAAAGGTACTGGGTTACAGAAGGTACCTAGTAATAAAGGTACTGGGTTACAGAAGGTACCTAGTAATAAAGGTACTGGGTTACAGAAGGTACCTAGTAATAAAGGTACTGGGTTACAGAAGGTACCTAGTAATAAAGGTACTGGGTTACAGAAGGTACCTAGTAATAAAGGTACTGGGTTACAGAAGGTACCTAGTAATAAAGGTACTGGGTTACAGAAGGTACCTAGTAATAAAGGTACTGGGTTACAGAAGGTACCTAGTAATAAAGGTACTGGGTTACAGAAGGTACCTAGTAATAAAGGTACTGGGTTACAGAAGGTACCTAGTAATAAAGGTACTGGGTTACAGAAGGTACCTAGTAATAAAGGTACTGGGTTACAGAAGATACCTAGTAATAAAGGTACTGGGTTACAGAAGGTACCTAGTAATAAAGGTACTGGGTTACAGAAGGTACCTAGTAATAAAGGTACTGGGTTACAGAAGGTACCTAGTAATAAAGGTACTGGGTTACAGAAGGTACCTAGTAATAAAGGTACTGGGTTACAGAAGGTACCTAGTAATAAAGGTACTGGGTTACAGAAGGTACCTAGTAATAAAGGTACTGGGTTACAGAAGGTACCTAGTAATAAAGGTACTGGGTTACAGAAGATACCTAGTAATAAATGTACTGGGTTACAGAAGGTACCTAGTAATAAAGGTACTGGGTTACAGAAGGTACCTAGTAATAAAGGTACTGGGTTACAGAAGGTACCTAGTAATAAAGGTACTGGGTTACAGAAGGTACCTAGTAATAAAGGTACTGGGTTACAGAAGGTACCTAGTAATAAAGGTACTGGGTTACAGAAGGTACCTAGTAATAAAGGTACTGGGTTACAGAAGGTACCTAGTAATAAAGGTACTGGGTTACAGAAGGTACCTAGTAATAAAGGTACTGGGTTACAGAAGGTACCTAGTAATAAAGGTACTGGGTTACAGAAGGTACCTAGTAATAAAGGTACTGGGTTACAGAAGGTACCTAGTAATAAAGGTACTGGGTTACAGAAGGTACCTAGTAATAAAGGTACTGGGTTACAGAAGGTACCTAGTAATAAAGGTACTGGGTTACAGAAGGTACCTAGTAATAAAGGTACTGGGTTACAGAAGGTACCTAGTAATAAAGGTACTGGGTTACAGAAGGTACCTAGTAATAAAGGTACTGGGTTACAGAAGGTACCTAGTAATAAAGGTACTGGGTTACAGAAGGTACCTAGTAATAAAGGTACTGGGTTACAGAAGGTACCTAGTAATAAAGGTACTGGGTTACAGAAGGTACCTAGTAATAAAGGTACTGGGTTACAGAAGGTACCTAGTAATAAAGGTACTGGGTTACAGAAGGTACCTAGTAATAAAGGTACTGGGTTACAGAAGGTACCTAGTAATAAAGGTACTGGGTTACAGAAGGTACCTAGTAATAAAGGTACTGGGTTACAGAAGGTACCTAGTAATAAAGGTACTGGGTTACAGAAGGTACCTAGTAATAAAGGTACTGGGTTACAGAAGGTACCTAGTAATAAAGGTACTGGGTTACAGAAGGTACCTAGTAATAAAGGTACTGGGTTACAGAAGGTACCTAGTAATAAAGGTACTGGGTTACAGAAGGTACCTAGTAATAAAGGTGCTGGGTTTAAGCATTAAGTCCTTGAAAGATAAAATCACAATGTACACTAAAATAGAAAAAAACATGATTATACATATGAGAACTCTAACCAGTGTAATAATACCTCAAGATATATTAATAAATGTAACACCAAGACGTGCGGAAAAGTGAACAGAACTCTATATCATCACAGATAGAATAAAAACTTTTGAGGTTGGAACGACAGAGAGGGCCATAAATGAAATAATGCCTAAAAGTAATACATAGGGTACCACTTACAAATGTTTCTGGTAACAGTTTTGGTTGAACACTGCCCCCCCATAACTTCCATAGTTCTTTAAACTAGGGAAACTCTTGGCTAATTCCCACATCACGTGTTTCATAAAGCACTAGCACAACAGGCTATAACACTTTAAATGCTGGAAATGAGGTGATAACAGGTTAACTGTAGTACGTGTGCTGGACATGAGGGGATAACAGGTTAACTGTAGTATGTGTGCTGGACATGAGGTGATAACAGGTTAACTGTAGTATGTGTGCTGGACATGATGGGATAACAGGTTAACTGTAGTATGTGTGCTGGACATGAGGTGATAACAGGTTAAGTGTAGTATAAGTGCTGGACAACAGGTGATGGGTTAACTGTAGTATAAGTGCTGGACATGAGGTGATAACAGGTTAACTGTAGTATAAGTGCAGGATATGAGGTGATAACACGTTAAGTGTAGTATGTGTGCAGTTATGTCATGTCTGTGATCTACCTGTGTTTGGTTCCATTATGTAAACTGCAGAAGGATGCAGACAACAGAGGTAACACCATCAGGTAACTGTCCGTTGCATTTACAGTTGGAAGTTATTCACTAGATTGTTAAAGGAACTGAAAAAAATTCTAAACATCAAGAAGAAGAGATTAGAGTGTAGGATAAGGGGGTTACCCTTCATCTGTAAGGCAGCTGCACTTGTGGGTTTCTTTAAGTGTCTTGCCTTGTTTGAATCAGTTAACAGAGATAACATTTAACTGCCTGACCACACTGCTTTTACTTTCTATACCGGACTACCGTTTCTGTATTTTCTATCTCTTCTTCCTAACCTAAGGAATTCTGTAAACACAATATGTAGTTGTATGTTACAGCTTCTTTACATCCTGGTTGTTTTCCTTATGTACTCCAGAGGTGCATTACAGAAAGACTCAGTACTTTCTTACTGAAGTCAGAAAATGCAGTTTGGAAAAGCAAGCACAACCCTTTCCAATGCATCCGCTGATGCATAAATAATGGTTTTCTTTATGAAGTTTGAAACCACTCCTTGGAGGGTTGCCTGACAGAATATTATATCTTATTAATTATTCACAAGCCTGGTAAAGCTCTGAATTGCTAGATTACCTGTCAGCAGAGGCTACGCGGGAGAGCCTGTCACTTAAATAAGTTTACAGTAATTAAATGAAATAAAAGAAGCCTGCTCTTTCTGCCTTCTGTTGCCGATGTGGTTGTAACTGTAGCTTCAGAGCTGGTTTAAATAGTTGGATGCAAGGAGACAGCATTCAGCTGCCCCTTCAACTGTCCACTCTGAAAGCTAGTTGTTAAATTACTTTAAAGAAACTTGTCCTTGGGTGTTACTGGTTATTAAAGCATATTTCACAATATTTTTGACATGTATAGATAGTATAGTATGCGTTTGTCTGTTTTTTTCCTGCACACCTAAAGGAAGGAAGGTCAATGTAAGTTGTCCATAATTACATTTAGTATTAATGTTCTCAGAAGACAATGACTGTATCACTGATGAACACATCATGCAAACAACAGACTAACACTTGTTTTGGGACGGCATGAATCACGTTTGCATTATTGTGATGTCTGGACTGGGCAACTTTTAATTAAGGAAACACTAATGACATGTCTGATGCTTAGTCACACTGAATATATACCTGCAGTGAGACACAACAAAAATAAGGCTGAGTTCACTATGTTTACATTTGTTGAGACGTTACGTAACATTTCTTATTCGGGGAAAGTCTGAGACTGCTCAAGGATTTTTGGAGTCTACAAGAGTAGTGGTGCTCTGATAACTGCTTTTCGCACTGAATGTGGTCACTTAAATCCACAGTGACTCAGACTAAGACACCTATGAGAACCACATGATATGGTCACTTGTATCTACTGTGTTTAATGTAACAGTGACTCATGCTAACACACCTATGAGAACCACGTGAATATTGATGCTGTAGTCAAGGAAGAAGCACATTTTATTCAATGAGATGAATGTAAGCGCTCACGTTTACAGCTGTTTACATCTGTATAAATTTGTTCTGACACTGCTGTGGGAGGGGAGTTAGAATTAGCAGATAGATATGGCATACAAGTAAAATCTTTAAAAGTAAAGATAATTCCCAGGATTCAATCAACTCTGTACCGTGTAGGCTGTGCATGAAGCCTACACAGAGTTTACATGTGTGCATGGTGGTGCACGGCGAGCAGCAGCTAGCATCACCATGCAAGGCATATTCATGCCTCGTGCCACGTCTAATCAAGATTTCATGGCTGGCAACAGTGTTGCCGGTCAGAAAACCATGTAAGTGAACATGGATAGAAATCCTATTTAAAGCATAGCACTTACAGTCTGTAGTTTTGCACAGAATGCTGCAATGATCACCGGGGCTTCACAGATGTGCCTATATCAGAACAGCAAACACTAAAAATAGCGAATGTCATTCTGTCGGACTATAAAGTTCAAAAGCCAAAAATGTCGAAGTCACGGATCAGCGAATTTTTTCCCAGGGGAAAAATTCACTGATCCAAAATATATATATATATATATATATATATATATATATATATATTATATATATATATATATATATATATACAAACAAAATAAAGTGGGGGGCTTAGCCTCCCACACCCGCTCAACTTAAATATATCAACTCTGAGATTGCACCACAGTGGAGAAAACAGCGAAGTCCCGAGAACAGCCCAGTGATTTTTTTCCTGGGAAAAAAAGTCGCTGTTTTGTGACTTTGACATTCTCAGTTTTCAAACTTTACAGTTCGACAGAACAGCGTTCACTATTTTCAGCATTCGCTCTTCTGATAGGGAACCTCATAGATAGCTCTCAAACTTGTAGCTCAACACATCTGCACAAAGCCAGCATAATGCAGGGATAATTACCCAGAAATAGGGACATATTTGACATAGATGCCTTATAGAAATGTAGCAGAAGTACATATTCTGAAGAATTTGAAGTATGAAGCTCAAACATACCTCTCAGCCTCTTTGAGCAGAAAGTCTAGACAAAACTGTAAATAATGGGGGGGCAAAGGCCCAAAAAAATAGGGACAGATTTTTATATTGCTCCTACAAACAGAAAGTTGATAGAATAATAGGTTTTACATTAGCATGAATTTTCTGAAGAGCATAAAGTTTGAAACTCAAATGTCTGTCACTATTTTCTGACTTCAATCCACAATGACATGCCAATGATTTGCCAGAAAACCAAACATTTACGAGGAAAAGAAATCTGGACATTCTGCAACAATTTGAACAGTTGAGAAGTATGGACTTAAATGTATGTAATATTGAGTCACATCAGGCCTGAGATCATCTCAGTGATATGGCAAAAAGCCACAGATTTGATAAGGAACACATCTGGACATCCTTAGTATGGACTCAAATGTATGTGATATTGAGTCACATCAGGCCTGAGATCATCTCCGTGATATGGCAGAAAGCCACAGATTTGATAAGGAACACATCTGGACATCCTTTGAGTATCTGGACAGTTGTGAGGTATGATTGCTAAGTATATAGTCCAATCATAGTACAGGACAGTGTATCTGTGGTACAGTGTATTGTGATATCCCATTCCTGGCATTCTGTACTTAAGTTGTGTCAATAATCTTTTAGGGTACATGGACTGACATGTAAAATAAACACTCCGGGGAAATGTGTGTATTAAATAGGGACACTCATATGAATCATAGGAATGATCACAGGGAAAGAGGACAGGTGAAACAACCTAATGTACAGCAGATGAGGTCATGTCAAGGGCAGATGGTTGTAGCAGCAACACCAATCACATATCTATATGATACAGTAGGGAATGAACACTGAAAGTGTGTATTATGTGACTGTCACACACAAGGATACATAACAGTGGGGAGGATGTCAGTGTGAGATAAGCATCCTTACATGAATAATACAGAGGACATTTATCAGGGATCTGCCATACAATTGGGGTAGGGTGCATATTGGGAAGCTGTGCAGACTGATTTGCCTGAATACGAATCTCAGTAGAGGTCTGTAGCAAGTAGGGCACAGGTAAAGGCTCATGGAAAGCATTCAAAGTACCAACCACAATCATGGACAATATCAGAATAATACCACCAGTGATCTCATGCATCTGACTTGACATATGTGATGTAGACTGATCCAAGATGATTCTACACACACAGTTGAACAACTATTATGATGCATCCACTCTCTGAGTTTAACCATACACACTGTCCTGACACTGTAACATCTACTGGAAGTGTTCGGAGGGGGGACTGCTCTACCTGTATGTAACATGATAAGCAATACATTCTAGTTGGTGTGCATGGTATGTATATGGTACAATCCACACTGTCACAAATTATATCCATGCCATTAATACTGCCAAACACCTACGTATGAAGTGTATTCATCTTCAGAACAGGGAGCACACATGCATGTGGTGTAAGAACTTGATTGGTGTTCCGCACCATCAGTCATGTATATCCCACAAAAAGAATACCTGGGTGTGGCCAATAAGCTGTGCGACAGCCAGCTCACTGTGACAACAGTATTACACTTCAGTTACACATTATTGGAAGATGTGTAGAGAGGTACATAAAGTCGGGTGCATTGTACTTTGTTACTGGTGTCACGAAGACTGGAGAGTATGAAGGTATTATAACCTCTGATGTGGATGTCCTTCACATAGTACGTGTGTTACATACACGGCAGGAGACAGCACTGTGACCATATGCTGGTGGATGTTCCACTTACCATCTACCCCAAGACACAGGTCACATGCCTATTAGTCTGATTATAGGGTGAGAGGTCCATATTATACTTGGGTTGTGTGTTCTTCCCAATGTTTTCTTGTCATTGCAGGTATTGTCATGGCTGTGGCAGCAATCTTTGATGTGTGTTGATACTGTCTGTATTATACTAATTTCACAGTTGGAGTCAATGATTGCTCACAATCTGTAACCCTTCTGGTAGCTGTTTGGACACAGGATGTGTATGTCATCTGTGATGTCCATCACTTAAATAATAGACAGGAAAGGGCCTAGATATACAGACCTGATCACTGTACCTGAGATATAGGTCACTTCACACATTTCATTTTAGTCAGATGCCACATCTGTGATACACTGGTCTACCCACTTAGTGATATAGCTGTTTATGGTCACATATGACGGTGTAGATTGAAAACCTCAGGGTGGAATTGTGTCAAATGATAGTGCAGTGGTGCAGTGATAGGACTGTTGCCTCACAGCAAGAGGTTCTCCAGTTCGATTCTCAGCTGGGGTTCCTTCTGTGTGGAGTCTGCATGTCCTTCCTGTGTTTGTGTGGGTTTCCTCCAAGTGCTCCGGTTTCCTCTCACGTTACAAAGACATGCATCTGGAGCTTTTCTCCCTGGGCCTCAGCTGAAAATTGTCTTCATTCCAAGTCGGACTTTCCCAATTAACAAATGTTAAATAAATAAATAAAAATAAAAATAAATGCCTTGACCTGGTCAAGTTCCACAAGATGATACTGTTGTCATCATGCATGCCCTCTATGACCTCTTTGAGGGCATCTATCGAATGTAATGGACATGATAAAAACAAAAAATGGCTGACAAGGAAGATGGTGCTTCAATCAAGATAACAGTTTGAACTTTCAAATGTAGTAATACACTCTTTATTAACAGAAACAAAACAAAAAATGATCCAGAATCAAGCGCTTTCATCTCCGAATTCGGAGACTTTATCAAGATAAAACAAAATACACAAAAGGATCCATTTTAAATACTCACACACACAGTGTGGACCAATCAGCTCATAATACTCATGAATAAATATGAGCACATGGGCTTCACTATGCACGCCCAATAAAACATAACAATATACATTTTAAACCTACTGTAAATTGTTTAAAAAGTATAAAATCACCAAACTATGCCCAAAAAACATCTCCTTTGTAGCTACAAAAATGGTCCACACTGTGTGTGCGCGTATTTAAAATGGATCCTTTTGTGTATTTTGTTTTATCTTGATAAATCTCAGAATTCGGAGATGAAAGCGCTTGATTCTGGATAACTTTTTATTTTGTTTTTGTTAATAAAGAGTGTATTACTACATTCGGAAGTTTGAACTGTTTTCTTGGTTGAAGCACCATCTTCCTAGTTGGCCGTTTTTTGTTTTCATCAGTTTGCCTGTTTTTTTGGCTTTGTAATGGACATGATGTAGCATTAATAACTGACACAGGTCTGTAGCACACAGCTGGAATATTACTAGTGTCCATTTAGGAGAGGTCCATGATGTCATATTGGTCTGCCTCACAGTTGAGGAGAGTCAGAATGTTTCTGTACATGCATTTATCAGGTGCTGTCCTCCCAACTCAGATGGATGCATGTTGATGTACACCCTTCTATGGGAACATAGCCCATGTGGAGGATGTTTTGAAGTGTGTATTCAACCATATCAGGAAGGTGTATGTGCTGAGTCTTGCTATAAGTGATCTGTGATTTTGTCACAGCCCATTGATTACATGTGATAGGCCTGGATAAAGTTAAGACAGTGCATACTGCCTACTGTGATCTGGCATAGGGATTTGGCACAATCCCCCAAGCAGGTATTGTTGAGAAACTCTCCCAGCTTGGGAGTAACCCTTACATCGGATGATAGGCAACCAATTGGGTCACCGACAGAACACATACTTTGAAAGTTGGTGAATCAATCTGTACCAGTACAGCTATCACTATGGCAAACCCAGGGATCTGTGCTTGGCCCTTTACTGTTTGGACTCTATTTCCTCATAGTTCACAGTTCAGGCTAAAGTATATATCCTTTGGCTTACCATGTTTGCTTATTCGTGCAATCATTGAGTCCACCAATAATGATAACATACTACAGGATGAGCTAACACAGACAAATGATTGGTGAGAAATCCACACAATCTATAAATAAATGCAGAAATGTGTCTTTATGTTGTCCTTCTGAAAAGTTGAATTCCATGATAATTACAGCATTTATAATAGTCCTGCTATACTGAAACCCAGTGATGCAGGCACTGGAAACACATGTAGATAGCAATCTAAAATTTGACCAGCAAGTGTCCATACTGGCATTGAAAACCTATTTTGTGCACATCATACATCACACCATCATATTCAGATCTTAGGACTGTATGACAGCACTGTACTCAAACCTCATTAGATCACTAATATAGTATAATGTTCATCTTTGCATGTACCTAACCAGACACATGCAGCATCTGGACAGACCACAGAGTTTTCTCATCAAGATAACACAGGGCCTACAAACCATGTCATGATGTATGTGGTAGATTGAAAGCCATGTCACTGTATTTTGTATCATATAGGAGGAGGTGACTTCTGCCTGGCCTTCAGACCAGTCTCTGACCCTGCCCTAGTGGGAATAGTACATATCCATAAAACTGACATAGTTGATGACATCAGCAGTGTCTGTTGAGGAGAATATGGTAATAACAGTTTCCCACATGCTGGTGCAAAAGGGTCTATGTAATGTCAAGCAAGAGCACACAGACATACACGTGCACACACACACACACACACACACACACACACACACACACACACACACACACACACACACACACACACACACACTAAGTACACAGACTACAGACCTCTGTATTTAATGCAAGCACCACCACTGAAGTCTGACTTGGAGTTTCTTAGACAACACTTTAGAGCTGATGACAACAGCAGTGTCTGTTGAGGAGAATATGGTAATGACAGTGTTCCACATGCCAGTGTAAAATGCTCTCTGTAATGTCAAGCAAGAACATGCATAGACACACACACACACACACACACACACACACACACACACACACACACACACACACACACACACACACACACACACACACACACACACATTTGACTGGGGTGAGAACAGAACCCATACCTACCTAAGTGCACAGACTACAGACCTCAGTACTTTACACAAGCACCATGGCACAAGTCTGAGTTTTACAAGAGTGCAGTTCAACTTACAGTGGATGACATCAGCAGGCCATGCGGGAGAGCAGATGTTGGGAGGCCTGCATGAAATGGATGTGCAAGTATCAAAATACTGTCAGTCCATGACATTGGAACAGTAACTGTAGGATACACACACTTCTGCTCTTCTGTCTAGACACACACACACACTCACACACACACACACAGACAGCAGAGAGAAAAAACCCTACCTACTTAAATACACAGTCTATAGAACTCAGTTCTTTACGCAAGCACCACAGCACAAGTCTGACATTTACAAGACTGCAGGTCAACTTATAGTGGATGACAGCAGAAAATGTGGGACAGCAAATGTTGGGAGGCCTTCATTGGTTCATAGCTTCATCGATTCATAAGAGGTTACCAGACTAATGGCCCTAGGGTGTTTACAAGCCTAGCTATGTAAAAACACAAGTACCCTTATTGAGCATAGTTAGATGGTCATTGTTAGAAGAACAATTTTGTGAGCAGCACCAACTGGCCCTGTATATGAGGGATATAGGTGCCACCTCAGGGCTGACTTTACAATCTCCTACCCACTTGTCAAGGTTGTGGATGAACATGGTCATTGATGAGCACTGCTTCACACATGAACTGGGAGCCTATTGCAGAATAGTGGCAATCTCTGAGGATGTATCTTTCTCTCCAGCATGTTCTGTTTATGTCACAGTCTAGATTGAGAACCCTGGAGCAAGTTATTCTCATCCAGTTTGATTTATAGATGTCCAGAATTTCCAGTTGGGCATTGACTGAGACTGCTCTGTAGGCCAGGCATAGGTCACCTCTCAGCAGAATGCATGATATTGAATACAGTGACATGTTTATCAGTTTTTCCATGTATGTCATGTTTTGGAGGCCCTGGATTCTTCCAGTCATAAACCTCTGTGTTTTCTTCAGTTGCTGCTGGTGTGGTACAGACAGAAAGGAGCATTGTACTCAGTGGTCTGATAAGAGTAGAATACAGCAGAGCTATGACCTCCCCTGGATGTTATGTCCATATGTATGAGGTGAACAATGCAGAATATGTCTCACCACTATGAACAGATAGTGATTAAAGTGTAGATTGCTATCAGCATGTGTTCCCAAGTCTCACAATACTGTGTTTGAGCTTAGAGAGGTGCTACATAAATCATAATTGGTAGGGGTTCTTCATTGCAAAAGGGGACAATGAGGCATTGTTTGCTTTAAGGTCCAGTCTGTGAGTTTGGCACCAATCATTTGTCTGTGTCAGCTCCTTCTGTAATATGTTGCCATCATTGGGGAGTCTGTATGAGTGTGTCCATATAACAGTCATTTGCAAACTTGGGAAAGCACAGGCCATCTACCATTGCCTGGGCATCAGAGAAATAGTTTCCAAACAGTTGAGGGCCCAGCAAAAATCCTTGTGGTATTCCACTGGTAAGTGGGGGTAGTGGTGACGGTGCAGTCCCCAACTTTGAGAGTGTGTGTTCTGTCGATGAGCCAGTTGGCTATCCATCTAGTAATGTATGGCTTAATTCCCAGATAGGAGATTTTCACTATGCAACATGAATAGGAGATAGTGGGAAAGACCTAGGATAACTCAACATAGGCAGTATGTCCTGTTTTCCCATATTCAGGTCTTTGGGGTTAGTATCAGAGAAGTCCATTAGGTTTAATAAGCAAGATCTACCCTTGACAAAAACAGAGTGGGTCAGGTCAAGTGTGTTGAAGGTCACTTATGTCCCTGTGGATAAGGTCCATGCTGATTCCTTCCATAGACTTGCAGATAAAGCTTTTTAGGCTTATGGGTCAATAGTTGTAGTTCTGTATGTTACCAGATTGATGTGCATTGCATATCACACAACACTGCATATTACTTTCTGTAGTGTAGATGATGTATGTGTAGAAAAAGTATTGAGACACCAGGGTTGCAGTGCCTGGGGAGAGGCAACACATGTCTGTATTGTAAATATGTGACATATTGTTAGACAGGGGCTTCAGTTTGTAATGTTTCCACGTGTAATTGCATATCAGAGACAGGAAATTGACAGTAAACAGCAGTAATACACAATAATATTTACTTTTCCATAACACGGCGAGCAGCTGGTTTGTGGGATGGTTGGCAAAGTGTACACGCATGTGAGATGCACATTTCCAATACTATTCATGTTTGTGTGTAGCTAAGCTGTACACAAATGCGAGCCACATTGCTAAAGTCTGAGAGTTAGCACTGACTCTATGAAATGGACCTGCTGCTTACCCGACTCTGTGGCAGCACATGTTAATGCATTGATACATGTCTTTTTGAGCCCAGATGATACTGGCTTTCAATCCAGGTGTATCCAATACTTTTAAATACTTTTACTAAACATTCAAAATGCAATGACATGAATTCTTTACAGTACATGTGTAGCTGTGTGTTGGCATAGTGCAGTGCGGTTAAGTGGCATTGAGCAGATGTAACCACAGCAGTTTGAACTGCTCACCATTGCTGCATGTTACAGTGTGCACCTCCATGCAAACACAGAGCCCAAAACGTGAAGGGATCCATAGCTTTTACTGCTACTTATGTAAGTTGTGTGGTATTCTATTTTTTTACCAGAATAAAGTGGTGAAAATGGGGTAGATAGGAAAGTGGTGAAATGGGGACCAAGCAGGGGAAAAAACAAGGGGAAAATGTAGGAGGGAGATAGGAAAGAACCTTACCTATCCATTTCTTAAACAGTGTAAACTGAAAATATGTGTAGGATATTAACTGAATTTGGACTGTCACCTCCACAAAGAGGGGTGACCACATCGTAATCATGTTGTTTAGTCAATTGGACCAAATCAAGTGTGTCAAGATGACATGTACAAAATGGAGAGCTTTGTATGGGGCAGTTTGTTTTTTGGGACAGGTACCCATTTATTTTTTATTTTCAGAGACAGAGGAATGTTGGGGAAGGGACATAGATATGTCTCGGTCAGGTTAGTTGGGTAGATGAGGAAGAAATTGCAGACAGACAAGACAAACAAATCAAAAGGACATGATGGATACAAAACTTTGGGGGACACCATGATTGGGGTGAAGTGGTCAACCTGGGCCCATGTCCATCAGGCTTAGAGACCGTGAGAATCGAGTCCTCACCCACTGGACTGTCATCACTGTCACCTTACTCCACAGGTGGCTGGAGTGCTTGATGTCTCCTCCTCCTCCAGTGAAGGTGTGAACCAATTGTGTGGTGCAACACCCTATGCACAATCCCTGGCAACTTGCTGCAGGTGATGAAATCACTACCTCTACCACTGCTCCTGGAGGGTACCACTGGACCAACCTTTGGAGCAGGATTACCTGAGGATGCAGGTAGTGCAGGGGCAGTAGAGGCAGTGCTTCCAGGTTGGCTCCTGGATATGCTGTGCATCGGTGCTGGAGCCAGTGGAGCAGGGCCAGGCTGATCCACTGGGGCTGGCCCACCTTACTGTGCTGTTGAGCATTTAGTGATGTGAGACACATGGATGACATGGACATATTTGATGACACATAATAAAATTAAAAAAATAAAATAAATAAAAATATTTTAAAAATAAAATAAAAATTAAACATAAAATAAAAATATTTTAAAAATAAAATAAAAAAATATTTTAAACATAAAATAAAAATATTATTACAAATAAAATAAAAATAGAGAAAGGGTTGGGGTGAGAGAAAAATAGATAAAATTAGTACCATCATATGTGACATACAATGCATTAGAACAATTATACAACTCTTTATCTTAAGTGTTACATGTAAGTATACCTCCTAACAGATAACATACTGTACTACAGATTGCTGCAAGCAATCCTTGAAATGTGTATATATTGCACATATGCATTTCAGTTGTACAGATTACAGTTTACAGCAGGGTATTTGTGCCAGTGATATAGAGTTTTTAATTCAATGTAAATATTATTGAAGAAATAACATTATTGTATAGTTGTGAATTGTGGTATTTGAACCCACAACCTCTGACTAAAGTCTGATATTGTACTCTTACAATTGGTTTGTGCTACAGACTAATGCATGCATACTTTCCTTTACAGCTGAGATATGCCTGCTCAATTTGATACAACTACTTAAAATACCAAAAATGCTATCTTTAACTTTTAATGCTACAATAACACTTCTCATCTGCTGCATACATACCACTTCCTTCCCTCAGTCTCTCCAATTGAGTTTTTTAGGTCTGTACACTGAACTCCCGATCCCTGGCAGCTGGGTAAAGAACAGAAAAGAATAGAAGAGCATTGTGCAAACCAGTCTTGTCTATATTAAACTTTGTTAGTCTTACAAATACTGTCTTTAGTTGATACTTACACAACTGTGAAATGTCCCCAGTCGTAAATTCCTCCAATGAATGGTTGAGAGCATCTCTCTTCCTCCTCTGTAGGTCATTAAAATGATGATCCAGCCTGCTGTTCATATTTCATATCTCTAGACTGTTTTATGTTTCTCCACTGGGTAATACCTTTTCTGTTTTACCTGAGAACAATTATTTTGTAGTTATGTGATACTTACGTGTATCATCCTTCTGCTGACTTTTAGGGCACCTAGGATTATGCCACCCAGGCATGTCAGTCCTCGGAGACTGCTCTTCACTGATGCTGAAAATCAGTTGATAGGGGATGTCTTTTAGCAACATGGTGCCTTCCTGCTTGAAAGGGGATGGGGAGATATGGCATGCATACTGCAAATTTGGCCACAGATTGTGGATGATGTGAATGCCTTGGGTGGTCACAGCAGGACATATGAGCAGGTGCACCATAGGGCTACATCTGCATGGAGGAGAGCAGCAGCCATGGGCCATGATCAGATGGTTACCAGGCAGGGCCTGCTAAGGAGCCACCACTAACACCAAATGAAGAGTTCCTGGCCACTGGCAGGGATCCAGCCAGCTCCCAGGAAAGTGCAGAGCAGCATGTCCTGGACGTTGGTGCAACAGTGTTAGGGACAGAAAGCATGTCTCAGGAGGAGCTTCAAGGTAGGCTTTGGTATCTCAACAGTTGAATACTGTTGTATAGTAAAACAACTGAAATCAATGCATTACTTCTGTGTCACAAGAATTTTTTTTTCGGGGGGGAATGAAGATTGCTGCAGTTAACAACACATTATGATTGATTAGCTTAGGTTGGAGTTGTCAGCTAAGTTCTTGTTGAAAGTATAGTTAATGAATATATAAAGAGGTAAACATATTATCCCCTATGTTACTGTTAATTGTGATGATGTCCCCTTACTTTTTGCTTAACTTCTTCCAGGACCATCTGGCTTGCAGAGGAAAATCTCATCTGCAGATGATAAGGCAAGCATTTTATGTCAGTACCACTGAGCAGTTTATAGAAATATTTTAATGTGTGATGTTGATGTCAGGCCTGTTGTGTGTAATGCTGGTGTGTTTGTAATACTGGCACCACTGTTAGTTTGTTGGCACATGTCGGACTGTAGTACTGTAGGGATTAACTTTTTTCCTATTTTTGTTGCTTTTTATCACAGGTGATTCTGACAGTGGAAGTATGGCACTTCTACCACCTGATGTCAGTGTATCAGCAGACTCTGATGATGATGGTGGCTGAACAAATGCATGGTTGTGGGGTGCAGAGGTTGAATCTGACACTGAGGTTGACATACAGCCATCCCATGCAATTCCATCAGACACAGCCAGTAGGCCTACGCCTACTCATTCCAGTGAAAGAACAGATATTGGACAGGTGGAGGGTGAGGCAATTGATCAGCGAAGTGTGGTTACTGTGACTTCAGTGCCTGTCAACTTTGGCTGTAGCCAAAGAGTGGGCAAGGTGCCACGCAAGAGGCCACACAAGAGGGTTGATGGGTGTGCTCGGAGAAGGCCTGTGTCCCTCCTCCACCTGGTGCAGCTGTCCCTTCCCATGCTACTCAACATATGTTTAGGGTCATTATGGAGGCACAGGGATGTTCTCAAATGTCCTCCAGACAAATGCTCAGAATGGTAGCTGTGGCACAGGCTGACATGCATGACTGCTTTCACCATGTTGCAGATTCAATGGATTGGATGAATGACATGTTGGAACAAGGGGTGTCTTTGATGGAACATGGTGTGTCTGTCATGGAACAAGCTTTATCTGTGATGGAACATCTGCTGGGAGGGGAATGGCATCCTTGCGGGCATAGCTCGGCCACATCTTCTGCTGTTAGCTAATGTGGCCAAGCCCAATCACACTCTTATAGTGGCAGTACTTCCACTGCTCCATCAGTGGGTGAGCTGTTCACACCCAGACATGGCAGGCCATGAGGTCCTGGTCCTGGGCATCCCCATGTTGGCAGCTCATCCAGCAGATATCAGTCATGTTCAGGTAGCAGGACTACATCTGACCGTGGACAGGGACATGCCAGTGCAACTCATGGCAGAGCCAGTTCTCATGGTCAGGGATGACAACAAGGAACTGCCACCTCTACCATGCATGGCTCACACCTGTTTGACATACCAAGACATAGAGCTAGCACAGAACTTGGGTGCATTCATGTCAACACTCACACACCAATTTCACTTTGAGGACCCTACAGACACACACACAACAGTTACATGGTTCAACCGTGCAGCTTAAAATTCATTTTGTCTCACTGGCCATTTGTTGCTTTATCCAAATGTCTTCCTGCTGATTTTTCTTACTCACACACACTCACTGACCTTTTGTGTCAGCCTAGGCTTCCTGCCCTCCCACACAGCGCCCTGTGTGAGTGATAACTGTACCATATCCCTGTTTTCTATTTTTTGGATTCAGGTATACATAAGCTTTGTGTCTGATGATCAAGGTGCATAGCTGACTTAGTGCTTAGTATATTTGCATTTGTGTTGTTGAACTGGTTATTGTACTTTGACTTATATTGGCCTTAGGAAGCAAGACAGTTGATAGCATCAATGTTTCCCAACTTTATTGTGAATGATCTTATGAGGGTTGTGAAGTCTGAAACTGCAATGTGTAGCATTACTTTCTAACTTCTCTCTTTAATGATTTTCCAGTACAAATGTTTGGTACTAAACTGGGGGCACACAGTGATCATCAGTACTTTTGGGAGGTATGACTGTGTGAATCTTCGATGCCTGAGGCCTACTACTTAATAATGGGCACATATATGTCAAATAAGTCCCTGCTGTCACATGTTAAGGTAATTTCTGTACATCTCCCACCTTTTACTTGCTGACAGTACCAAGTCATGAAATACAAAGATATGCCACTCATTCATATTATTACACAATACAGTCCAGATTCAGGACTTATCATGTAAGTGCAGCAGTTGCCACAGTTCTAGTTCAGAGCTGTCTCTGTCTGATGCAAGCAGTACACATACAATACATGGGGAGGAAAAGGCTGTGAGTGTTCCCTGGTATCGAGGTTTTAGGTCCCTATGTGGTGAGTCAGTGTGCTATGCATTGTCTCTTAGCCAATACAAGGGCATGTTGAACACACCTACGTCTGCCTACACACACAGCAGCTGTTGGTTCCCCCTCTGACTCCTTACCTGCTTGTGGCTGTGGTGACCTTGGGATTGGTGGTGGGATGTGTGCTCCTTCCTCTTGCTGATCCTGCTGAAGCTGTTTTCTCAGGATGATGTTGTGTAGCATGGCACATACTGTGAATATTTCAGTACATGTCCATGGATTGTACTGCAGGCTTCCCCCAGATGTATCTAGCCGCTGGAACTGTGACTTCACCAGCCCAAACACACTCTGTGATATTTCTGGTTTGAGCATGTGTCTCATTATGGCCTTCTTTAGCAGGTGTGTGTGTGTGTGTGTGTGTGTGTGTGTGTGTGTGTGTGTGTGTGCATTTCTGATGGGTGTCATCAGCCATGGTTCCACTGCATAACCTGCACCCCCAAGTAAATGACCCTGTGGGATATTTCCCCTAGCGAACGTCTGATACAGTTGGGAGGTGTGCCAGATATATGAGCCGTGGTAACTGCCAGGGTTGCCAGCACACAAATTCAAGATGATTCCCTTGGCATTACTCACAGCTTGTCAGTTAATAGAATGCAAGCCCTTTCTGTTTATGTAGAACCTACCCTGTTCCCTGGGTGGTGCCTTAATTTCTATATGTGCATAACCTATGGCACCCAGCACTTCAGGATAGTGTACGTCAGGGTAGAACTCCTGCATATTTCTGGTCCTATCCTCAGGAGTACAGGGAAAATATAAGTGGTCACTGGCATTTCAGAGCAAAGCATTGAGGAATTGATGGAGGATCCTGGATGTTGATGCCTGTGTCACCCTTTGCATGTCCCCTGTTGGTCTCTGAAAGGCACCTGTAGCGAAGATTCTAAGTGCTACTCATACCTTTGTCTCCACTGGGATGGGTTCCCCTTGGTTGGCCCTGGTTCTGAATTAAGGACAACAGAGGTTGCAGAGTTCCTGTAGTGTATCTCTCTCCACCCTGTAGCGCTCTACAATTTCCACATCATGTAGGTTGTGATAACTTAAACAGGGCCTGAAAAGTCTTCTCCTTCTTAGCCGTGGTCTATTGGCAGCAGCATAGACTTCAGCCTGTTTTACATACACATGAATTAAAGCAACAGCAGCCCCTAACATTCTTTCCATGTAGACTCCTTTCCATAGCTGTATTCCAGTAGATTTTAGAATTCACAGGGAAAACCAGCACTGAGTCTACACAGTTGCTTTATAGCTTGTTGAATAGTTCCACTGTGTTGGATTGGTTGATTATGATATAGTTAAGCAGCGTATGCTACTGTGTTTACCTTGTTTGCATGGTGGTGTGTGCCCCTACGCAGAGCTTACTGAATATAAAACACTGTGCTTCTGTGAACGTGCAAATGGTAGAAAAGGACCTTGCAGGCTTTATTGAATTTGGCTGAATGTCTGCTAAGGAAAGGCATTAAAATTCATGAGCAGGTGTTTGAGTATCTCATTAAGGAACAGTTATAAATTAGACATCTGACCTGGAACAGGGGAATGCCCCTTACACTATTCTCCAAGGGAAGTGCAGTGCACTACAGGGTTGTACAACTAATGGTATAATGCAACAGCATGGTGCAAAGCAAAGAACTGATGCAGGTGTAAAAGCAGCACAGGCAGTCTGTAAATACTTGACCACCCACTCCCAAACCTACATATACCCCTTAAAATACCCCTGGGGTATCCAAATGTGTCAAATCCAACTGGGAAGCATGGCTTGGCTTAAAACATTCCCCTGGGGTCATTAGTCTCATAATTACCTATGGTGCACATGGCAGTAGCCAGCAAACTGAAGAAAAGTGCACAGACAGGACACATGTAAGTTCAGACTGAGGGGCATTGCACTGCATGCATAGTGATTACCCTGGGAGGGTGATGCAAGGTCCACATAAAAACAGAACTGGTACTAAACAAACATGCAAACAAATGTGGGAAGAACTACTAAAATGCAGGATAAAATGTATGGTTATAATCATAAAGTAAGCTAACTATAACCCGCCCAAAACAAACAAACAAACCAAAAATAATAACTTCCATCATATTCTGAGCTGTAAAGTCAATGTACTTCTCTTTTTAAGATAATTCCTGGCTTCTTTATCTATATGTTTTCATGGTACTGCCTCCAAGAAGCCCCACGGAAGCATCTAGAGAAACTATACATTCATAAATACTAGGCAATCAGTCTGCAAACCATTAGAAGCCCCAAAAAAAACTTATTCAAAACTTACCTACAGCTTTAAGGAGAGCAAGGCAAGGTAGACTGTGGGAGAATTTGAGACTGCCCATCCAATTCGCTGGGTTGATCTTGAAGGTGGCAAGGGTGTTACTTTGTTCTAGAACTGAGGAATACATTGGGGTATGAATCTGTCATGCCAACGTGTCTTATCTGCTGATGAAGGTTTAGGTCCTTTAACTGAGTATTTGAGGTACTATTAATTCTGCAAGGGAATAGAAGGTCAGAAAGTTGGATCATTCATGGCTGGAAAAGCTAGACACAGATCTCTGTGGAAGATTCTGGAAGAGAGTGAGTACAGAGAAAAGGCTCACAGTATTTCCTGATAATTAAGATTTTTGAGGCCACTGAACTTTTTAGTTATGAATCTCTGAGGTCTCCCAAGTGGTGTAATATGTCTAGGCAAATACATGGTAAAAGGTGCATTATATTCAATGATGGGTCTAATAAGATATGACTAAAGGGGAATTAAGACATCTTTGGATCTAGTGGAGATGCCTTTGGAAATTAGATGGGCTAGATAAAAGGCTTTCTGTACTACTGTGGAGGGATTACCAACAAGAGTGCCTAAATCCCTTACAAGAGTGTCTGATTTGAAGGTTATATCACCTACTACTGTTTTGTTTACCAAAAGGAAACTGTTGTCCTTGCACCAATTGTTAACATGGCCTAACCCATGTTGGAGCAATTGAGTCAGCTGAAGATCGAAAAACAGCACCCAACTTACAGTTATTTGCAAATTTAGTTAACCACAGGCCAGAAGTGTTGGCCTGAAGGTCTGATGAAGAAAAAAAAAAAAGCCAAATAGGAGAGGGCCCAAAAGGGATCCCCATGGTACACCATTGGTAAGTTTTTTTTGCTTTCAGAAGCAGCACCTGCCACTCTACTCACATGGACTCTGTCAGACAGCCAGTTATCTGCACACCGTACGATATAAGGCTCTTATCTGTAATGATATTTACAAGTCAATCAATAATGCCTGCATGGGAAATAGTGTCAAAGGCCTTGGCCAGGTCTAGACATGGTACATGTACTGCATAACGACTATCCTATGCTTTGGTTATTTTTTCAAAGAAATTAATGAGTTAAAGAGGCAGGACCTTGCCTTGGCCTTGACAAGCTTATTTGATGAAAGTCCAGGGCTAAGAGATTTTCAATGTCCAGATCAATGAGGTGTGAGATAATGCACTCCAGCTTTATATTTGAGGCATGTGAGAGAAATGAGCATGTAGTTACCAGAATCTGTTGTTGGTCCACCCTTGTGTAATGGCATTACAATGGCTGCGTTCCAGGCTTCAGGAATGTAACCAGTGGACAGACTTAGATTAAAGAAGATAGGTATGGGTTCACACCGTTAGTCAGACTTAGATTAAAGACGATAGGTATGGGTTCACACCGTTAGTCAGACTTAGATTAAAGACGATAGGTATGGGCTCACACCGTTAGTCAGACTTAGATTAAAGACGATAGGTATGGGTTCACACCGTTAGTCAGACTTAGATTAAAGACGATAGGTATGGGTTCACACCGTTAGTCAGACTTAGATTAAAAACGATAGGTATGGGTTCACACCGTTAGTCAGACTTAGATTAAAGACGATAGGTATGGGTTCACACCGTTAGTCAGACTTAGATTAAAGACGATAGGTATGGGTTCACATCATTAGTCAGACTTAGATTAAAGACGATAGGTATGGGTTCACACCGTTCGTCAGACTTAGATTAAAGAGGATAGGTATGGGTTCACACCGTTAGTCAGACTTAGATTAAAGACGATAGGTATGGGTTCACACCGTTAGTCAGACTTAGATTAAAGAGGATAGGTATGGGTTCACACCGTTAGTCAGACTTAGATTAAAGAGGATAGGTATGGGTTCACACCGTTAGTCAGACTTAGATTAAAGACGATAGGTATGGGTTCACACCGTTAGTCAGACTTAGATTAAAGACGATAGGTATGGGTTCACACCGTTAGTGTTCAAATTGCAGTACGGACAGAAATTGTTTACCTTGGATTTCCTGTGAATGTGACCAGCAGATGGCCTTTGTAGATCAGGGTGTATTGTGTGTATATGCTACGTCTTTAAGAAGCATGCGAGGCTGTGTGTGCATATATAAATTCCAGACACGTGCAATCCCTAGTGCCATTTTGTTGAAGCAGCCAGTGAGTGAGTTTGTATGATTACAGCAGTTAGTTTGTATATAAGTTATTCAGTCATAGTTAAATAAGCCTTTACGGTATTGTATTTGTATAGAATAAAGCTGCTTAAACAGAACCCACAAAGACTCGTTTATTCATGTACCAACATGAAAGCGACAACCTTTATGCTGCCTTCCGCAATTTACCTGCCAGTAGCTGTTTACTGGATAATAGAGTGACTCTGGGTGTCATTTCACTGTTAGGTTTGTCCTGGTTTAAGTAGTTGTCATGCACAAATGTGGCCTGTGGTATTCCTCTGTGACAGCTGTGAATGTAACTATCTCACTTATGAATTAACCAAGCAATGTTCAAGAGTTATTTTTACAAATCTAGCTAATCCTCCAATATCACTTGATTTCTAATACAGTTTAATCAGTAAACTCAAATATATGCAGGTTGGAGTCAGTGTATTCCTGAGGTAGAACAAAACCAATTCACCACTGGTGATACCAGCACTTAGCATCCTGCCTACTTCTCTCTGTCTTCCTTTACTCAGATAAATAACGCCTCCTGATCATCTGACTCAGCCAATCACCATCCCCCACACCTAATCAGTCCATCAACTTATGGAAATCATGTCACACATGTATACTTGTACAAGCTCTATTCTAGCAATTCCCTCTGTTCTTTTTTCTGCCGTTTACCACAACAAAACAAAAACGTTATAGGAACATACAAAAAAAAAAAAATTCAAATTTGGGCATTCTGTGAAAATCTGTACAGTTGAGAGGTATGCATATGAAACCTTTAATAGCTGGCATTACTAACTGTGTTTAATCATGTGTGTTTTAAATGTACACTGCTTTTAAATATGAGTGGAGAGAGAGAGTGTGTGTATAGACGTTAAATACATAACTAAACTAAAATTTTGGATGTAAAATACTTCTAAGAACAGTTACATATACTACAGCAAGTCTGAAATGTTAGGCAGAAGAACTATTTTGCATCAAAAATATTAAAAAAATAAATATAGTGATAAAAACACAATTAAAAACAATTTAATATATATTCCATTCTCTAAGTGCAATAATGCCCTCCAAATTGTGTGTTATTATTATGTAAATAATGCCCTCTAGGTTGTGTGTTGTTGTGGTGCCAGGCCTCAGAGCACCCCTGAGCATGTGTTATTTACAAATACACCCCATTGGGTATTATTACTTGTGTATCATACTGCTGGTTTGTAATACTACACAATAAATTTATATTATTCATATCATTGTCACAAGTTTTCAAGCCAGCAATACTGATCTATGAAACTGTGTCTATTAGAATTATGTGCCTAATTATACAGAAGATGGCAGTATTTTTTAACATGTAGGCCACACAGCTATTACAATATTTACACAAATATGAAACTATAGTTGATATATGCAGTTGCTTTAGCAAACATTTATATCTATTCATGCCTTTATATTACCCAACATGTTTTAATATATTTTTAATAACGCCCACTTCTTGTATATTCTACTACCAGTATGACATCAAGTCCATGTTTGTGTAATCAATATATTTATGGAAATTATGTAATATTTTTGTAATGTTTTACAAGTAGTCCTAAATAACTCCTGTGTACCCCATGCTGACTGCTTCTCTCTGCATTCTTGTTTCGCATGTGTGACAAAAGGAGATACTGCCAGCACAACTAGCTGGAATTTTGTAAATAATTATATGTCATTGGTGAATATCGAAATGATTTATACACGATGTTTGTGTTACGACTGTATTAGAACTGTATGTCATGAGTATATCAAACTGCTTGTCAAGACGTGTGTGTTGAAAAGGTATTTTCAATGTGCTGTGTTTAAAATATATCCACAGTGTGCCCTATTGGAAGAACAGAAGGAACAGAAATCTACATGCACTATTGTAACTGTTTAAATGTATATATTTTAACAGTGGAAACTGGAATACAGAAAGTTAATTTTAGTCCAGCAAACTTTAGAAAAATATCTGAAATTAAATTACTTTATAGGCTCTGCAATAAAGAAGCTAGCGCTCAAGTTTTCAATGCAACTAGAGACACAAAGTTTATACTAGGAAGCTTTCTGTATTGTTCTGGAGTGAACTAATTGCTTCTATTGAAGCACAAAAGAATGCAATTGTTTTATGACTTCCAGCATCTGCCAAAGATCTGAGCAAAAGGCCTTGTCTATATATTTTTATTTATTTATTTTATTTATTTATTTATTTAAATTTGTTGACCGGGAGTGTCAGGTAGATGCTAAATGCTGCCAGCTTCTAGCAACAGGGGTTTGCCTGGGAACTAGAAGTCAGATGACCAGAAATTATGTCATTCTGCAAGCTATCCCAGCAGTAATATTTTAGATATCATTTTGAGAAGTCTGTTAGTGAGGCAGAGCATTCTGCATTATGTCTTGGACCTGACAACAAGAAGATCCACTCACCACACCTGCCTTGCTCTGATGAAGTAAGTTGCTAGGGAACAGTATAACTCTCTTAGATACAGTCAGGAATATAGTAACACTTAGTCTAGATATTTTTCTTTATTTGTGTGAGCCTGTACTGCAATGTTATTTTAAATATTTCCTGTGGTTTTGAACTCTGATGTCACTGTGAATATATATTTAGTATTGTCTTGTCCTTTTAATGTTTATTATTAAATATATTTAAACCTTTCATTGTGGCTGATCTGTGTAGAGATATTTAAGTTTTGAGAGTGCTTGCATATTTATATGGTGACACTGTGTGGGCAAATATTTTATTTTACGTCACATGCATATATAGCTTGGTTTGTGATGTCAAGGTATGGTATTTTGAGTTACCTGGTCAGACAGTATTTGGGATGACCATACTTATCTGACAAGCCAGGGACCTCTCTTGTTCAGATGACTGTGTTGTTCCAGTCTACATGGCAACTCGGATTTCCTTCTGAGTATGTTCATGTAGGAAGCAATGACAACGTCACTCTCATATATTTTACTGGAAACTTGCCATCTAGCTGGCAGATGGTTCTGCAGTATTCATTTTTTCATTTTTCATTTTCTAGTCTCTTCAACTCCAGCTGGAAGTTTAGGAAACATAAATTCCACTTCCTGTTTTAGCTTCTCATTTCCCCTCTCTGTCATACTGTAATTGGAAACTTACGTGGTAAATAAAAGTTCCATCTCCTGAATTTCTTTATCCCTTTCCCTGTCTTCAAACTAGAAAATTAAGTGGTAGATAAAATTGTATTCCCTGCTTCCCTGAAATTTTCTACCCCACTACTATTTGCTCTATATATTCACTTACTTTTCTTTAAATCGTTGTTCTTCGTAAGCTACTCACACATGGCTCTAATGCTACTCCTCAGGATTCACCTTATTTCTGCTGGCTTCAGCTCTCTGTAATGATGATGGTAGACTCATTGCTATCAGACTCCAGAGTAAAGATAGGGCAGTATTTATAATCTTGGTTTATGCCTCACAACAAGGCTGTGACAGAGAGAAAAAGAAGGTATTCAGGCAGTAGCTGCAGGTCCTCCTAGGTAAAATGGGATACAGTGAGTTGGTGCTGATAATGAGGACCCTGAATTCTCATATTGGACTGAATAGGATAGAAGGACTGTCTGGGTCAACAGCAGTTAGGCAACAAAATGAAGGAACAGCCATTTCAGACTTTTGTATGGCAAATGGCTTAATGGTGGCCATGCTTGACCAAGAGAGACGGTCACAAGGTCACATACAGAAGTGGTCAGCATGCAACTTTGGTAGGAATCTTTCTACTAAGGAAAGGGCATTGGGGTAAAATCAGTTACTTTAGTGTTAACTCCAGTGAAATGGCTGATCTCCCATCATAAATTACTGGTGGCAACAATCAGTTGCAAGAACTGTTCAGAGAAGGCTCTAAGGTCAACAGAGACTAGGCCAAAAACATGGAAATTGACTGGAGTGAAAGCTCGGAAGTTCATGGAAATACTCTGGGCTCCAGCTCTTCAGGAAGAAGATAAAATAGATGAAGCCAAAGTAGAATGTCAATATCTGAAAACAGTGTGTGTAGTTTCTAGAACAGATGTGTCTGCCTTGTTACAGAAACTTGGTGTAAATGTAGAAAGCACTCCTTTGGTACTAGGGTTTGCGCTTTTCATGCGTTTAGATGCAATGGCAACTAAGGCAGAGTCTCCATATTTATCAAGGGGCAGATTACTTCTAGGCAGATCCCTAGGGACTCATAAACTGAACTTGGTAAGCTACAGATCACTCTAGATAGGATAATTAGCAGTTAACAGGTTGTGTCAGAGCACCTTTTTGTCCTTGATGGCTATGTAAGATTCCTCAGTATTGTAAATGATTTCCATATGAGTGAAAGTCACCCAAAATAAGGTTGTTAATAATCCAGGACACCTACACCTCCAATGTACTATATTCCCCAAAATTCCTAGACTTAATAAAAAAATACCTTGAGCAGTCAGTAAACAAACCTATGACAGCACAGAGCATTCTTGACTTGATTCTTACAAATATGGCCGCCTCTTGCTCTACTCCTCTGGTATCTCCTTCCCCAGTGAAGTCTAACCACAAACCTCTGTCCTTCTCCTTTAATCTCCAAAAATCCTCTACATCAAATCCCACCGAATTTAAGGATGATAACCGTGCCAGTGTCCGGATATGATGAAATAAAAAAAAATTCACGTTTTACTGCACCACCTCTGACCTTGATACTGCAGCAAGCTTGACTAAGGAATTCTAAACCCATTTAGAAAAATGTATAGTAGTCCTTCCTAGAACTGATTATCACAGGAAATTAATAAACAAACCATCCTAGTGGTTTACTCCCATAAATAAACTATACAACAAAAGAAGGAAACACCTTAAATATTGTGTATATCCAAAACCCCTCTTCTCAGGGATAGCATCAAAATAATTACCACAACACGTAGCGCACTCACCTTTGGTGTGGGAAGACCAGATGGCTCTGGGTTCTATTCCCATTCCAGGTGAATGATTGTGGACACTGCAGTGCAGCATTAGTGGGTGCTGCACTCCCAAGTGTGTCGTCCTTCGGATGAGATGTTAAACTGAGGTCCCATCTGCTTCAATTGGTGGTAACTCAGTTGAGTGTAAAAGAGCCTATGACACCTATCAAAAAGAATAGGGGAAGTTCTCCAGTGGCCCAGGCCAAAAACAAATAAACAAATTACAAAAAAGTTGAAGAACACTAAAGGAATCCATGAACTTAGGTTGGCATCTGAAGCCAATGATTGTTGTAAATTATTCTTTAGTTATGCTAGAATACTAAATACCAATGTCCTATATTGCTCAGACCTTATTTATAATAACACTTCTTAATCTAACCCAAAATACATTGCCAATATCCTTTCAAATAAATTTAGTGTCAACTTCGCTCTT
Source organism: Protopterus annectens (assembly GCF_019279795.1). Lineage (NCBI taxonomy): Eukaryota > Metazoa > Chordata > Ceratodontiformes > Protopteridae > Protopterus > Protopterus annectens. Next base: position 1,512,342 of record NC_056747.1, on the reverse strand, counting down.
GAGACTTCTGTTCAAAGTCCAGAATACTTGAATCTCTTTCTCCTTAAATTAGCTCTAAAGGTCATTTACTGAAAGTGATAACCAATGCCAAAGATACTTTCTGCATGCAACCTGAAATATATCTGGTTGCTTAATTAATAGTGGTAAGCATGGCCTTGCAGACCCACTCCTTAAAATGTTTAACACAAGTTTAGCTACTAGTTTTATTCCTGATAGTGATGTCCCTCCAAAAAGGTTGGTCTTATAACCGACCTGGGGAATTATGACTGATCAATATCTGGGAGGGGTGGCTGAGGCAAAGGGAAGTCTGAAAGAGGAGCTTAAAGATAGAATCTAGAGGGGCTACAGCCCACTGGCACAAATGTCAGGTGTAATATAATGGCAGAAAAATGCTAAAGAAGCTGAAAAGTAAGGTGTACAAAACAGTGGTGCTACCAGTACTACTGTATGGTACAGAAACCTGGGCAGTAAACACCAGTACTACTGTATGGTACAGAAGCCAGGGTAGTAAACACCAGTACTACTGTATGGTACAGAAACCTGGGCAGTAAACACCAGTACTGCTGTATGGTACAGAGGCCTGGGCAGTAAACCCCAGTACTGCTGTATGGTACAGAGGCCTGGGCAGTAAACACCAGTACTGCTGTATGGTACAGAGGCCTGGGCAGTAAACCTACTGCTGTATGGTACAGAGGCCTGGGCAGTAAACACCAGTACTGCTGTACGGTACAGAAGCCTGGGCAGTAAACACCAGTACTGCTGTACGGTACAGAAGCCTGGGCAGTAAACACCAGTACTGCTGTCTGGTACAGAAGCCTGGGCAGTAAACACCAGTACTGCTGTATGGTACAGAAGCCTGGGCAGTAAACACCAGTACTGCTGTATGGTACAGAAGCCTGGGCAGTAAACACCAGCACTGCTGTATGGTACAGAAGCCTGGGCAGTAAACATCAGTACTGCTGTATGGTACAGAAGCTTGGGCAGTAATCACCAGTACTGCTGTATGGTACAGAAGCCTGGGCAGTAAACACCAGTACTGCTGTATGGTACAGATGCCTGGGCAGTAAAGACCAGTACTGCTGTATGGTACAGAAGCCTGGGCAGTAAATGCCAGTACTGCTGTATGGTACAGAAGCCTGGGCAGTAAACACCAGTACTGCTGTATGGTACAGAAGCCTGGGCAGTAAACACCAGCACTGCTGTATGGTACAGAAGCCTGGGCAGTAAACGCCAGTACTGCTGTATGGTACAGAAGCCTGGGCAGTAAACGCCAGTACTGCTGTATGGTATAGAAGCCTGGGCAGTAAACATCAGTACTGCTGTATGGTACAGAGGCCTGGGCAGTAAACACCAGCACTGCTGTATGGTACAGAAACCTGGGCAGTAAAGGCAGAGCAGTTGGGGAAGCTAGAGGTAACAGAAATGAAATGCCTGAGAAGGGTGGTAGGATGCACACTGTGGGACAGACGAAGAAATAGGGACATCAGAGCAGAAGCCAACGTAGCTTCAGTTGCAGATTGCAGTGGTTCAGGCACGTGCAGAAAAGCAGAAATAATCTGGTGAAGAAGATTTGAGACACACAGGAAGAAGGTAAGAGTAAACAAGAGCAAAGAGGTGGATGGATTGTGTGAGAGAAGACCTGCGACAGTCAGACATGAGTGCTGATGAAGGCAGCATAGTGGCACTGAATAGGGAGAGATGGCAAGAGCTGACACACCTGACTCCATGTAGAAAATGGGACAAGGGGGGGACAAAGGGGGGGTGGTGGTGATAATGATATTAAAGGTTAGAGCACGTTTATGAATATTGATTGAAAGTAATGATAGCTCTTTTTAATAAGTGCCCTGACATCTTTTACATCCACCTGAGCTAATACCAGCTCAGGCAAATGGGACCTCAGTTTAAGGTCTCATCTGAAGCACGTCATAATAATTTGTGTGGCACCTCCTAATGCTTCACTGCAGTGTCAGTAATGGAAGATGAATCCAATCACCTGTGATGGGAATAGAACTCACAACCTTGTGATCTTCCTGCACCAACGGTGAGTGTGTTACCATCTGAGTCACTGACACTATGTTTTACCACCCCAAGGATGACCAGAGTTCCCAGTCTGCCCCACGGGTACCAGTGATACAAACCCTGATTTCCTTCTTTCATATAAGACGACTTGTCCTTCTGACCATAATAAAACATACTAGTAATCAGAGTCCCTGACCACTACCACCCAAAAGGTGATCAGTTTCCCGTGAGAACACCGATGAGTGTACCAGCATTCATAGTCCACATGACTTCCTAATCACCTTCCCCATTGGTAATCCGAGTTTCCATTCTGACTCTTATGAAGTCTGTGAATGACCCTAAACTGCCTTCCACCCCATTCAGGATCAAAGTTCCCAGTGTAGCTGTCTCCAAGTGTACCGATGTCCAGAGGTCTCCCTGATCTCCTCCTTTGCCACCTCACTGATGATCAGGGCTACTAGTCAGACCACTGCCAAGTGTAGCAGCACTTTAGTCTCTCTGACGCCCTTCTTTCACACCCAGCAGGTAATCAGGGATCCTAGCCTCACCTCATGGAGTCTCCCACTGATTACAGACCACCACTTTTATTCTCACCTTAGCTTTGCCATTCTCACCTTATCCTGTCACAAAGTGAACCTTTACATATTGTAACAATGTTTGGACTGATTTCAATATCATACTGGCATGGATTGTTTTGTAAATGATTTTTTTTTCAGCATTCATCCATTTTATTCTCTTATGGAGTTAAGTATAAAGCAATTATTTGTTGGGAATTGTATCTTTAGATGGGACCTACAAAACTTGAGCTGATGTGAGCAGAATTCTAAGACAAAGCAGCTGTATGAATGCAGTGTTACAGCCTTGTACATAGAAAATCTCTGTGAGAACCATCTGAGTGTCTATTTTTAAACTGAGCTCATCCTTTTATCTTCAGAGGCGATGACATCAGAGACACTGTTTAAACTTTGCACTCAAGATTTGGAAATGTTCTCCTCTTGGCATTACCCAGTCATTTACGGGTCTAAGCAATGTTGGTGCTAACTCCATGGCTGAGTAAATGTTTTATCTGCAGGAAGAAGATTGATAAGATAAGTTTAAACAGTGCCATTTCAAAATGAACACTAGCAAAATGTAAGATTATTCATTTAGGAAAGAATAACATTGTTATATGAAAGGGAGCTGCATTGTTAAAGACATGAGAGTAAGAACTGGCTGTGTTTATTGTTATTATAAACTATGTTCTAAATGGCAATGTAATGGAAATGGTATTAAAGCCTAATAGTTTCAGCTGCATTGAAAGGCTATTTAGATGGCAAAATTATTTATTTAATTTTATTTATTAACTGGGGCTGACCTCTGATCTCATTTGACTAATTTCATGTTCAGCTTAGAAAAAAGTAAAGTATAACGTGATCTGACAGAATTTGATGCTCTAGTTTTACGTAAGCAATGTTAACAGGAAACACTAGCATAGTATTACATGTGTTAGAGAACAAATCGGAGCATATTTACTTAGTATAAAGCGTTAATAGCAGGTATAGCAGTTATGGATGTGTTCAGCTTGTTGTAACGGTGACGTGTCACTGTACCTTTTGCTGCAGTTATACACCCCGTGAGAAACAAATAACTTTTATTACTTTCTGAGACCCGCTGTAAGATGTAAAGTGAGCAGAAGAACAGTAGTGATAAGGTGTAGGAAATTAGTTGATGCGGTCTGACGGAAGGCAGTGCATGTTGGGCTGTTCATGTACTCCCAGACAGGGTCAGAATTTGCTGCGTTTCCCAGGACTGGCCCAGTGGTTCCATTACTTCTACACTGTTCACCCGTTCATTCTGTGGGGTGAGAGCTGGGCATCCCAAGGTTAGGTAAAACAGTGGTTCCATTACTTCTACACTGTTCACCCATTCATTCTGTGGGGTGAGAGCTGGGCATCCCAAGCTTAGGTAAAACAGTGGTTCCATTACTTCTACACTGTTCGCCCGTTCATTCTGTGGGGTGAGAGTCACCCGTTCATTCTGTGGAGTGAGAGTCACCCGTTCATTCTGTGGGGTGAGAGCTGGGCATCCCAAGGTTAGGTAAAACAGTGGTTCCATTACTTCTACACTGTTCACCCATTCATTCTGTGGGGTGAGAGTCACCCGTTCATTCTGTGGGGTGAGAGTCACCCGTTCATTCTGTGGGGTGAGAGCTGGGCATCCCAAGCTTAGGTAAAACAGTGGTTCCATTACTTCTACACTGTTCGCCCGTTCATTCTGTGGGGTGAGAGTCACCCGTTCATTCTGTGGGGTGAGAGTCACCCATTCATTCTGTGGGGTGAGAGTCACCCGTTCATTCTGTGGGGTGAGAGCTGGGCATCCCAAGGTTAGGTAAAACAGTGGTTCCATTACTTCTACACTGTTCACCCGTTCATTCTGTGGGGTGAGAGTCACCCGTTCATTCTGTGGGGTGAGAGTCACCCGTTCATTCTGTGGGGTGAGAGCTGGGCATCCCAAGGTTAGGTAAAACAGTGGTTCCATTACTTCTACACAGTTCACCCGTTCATTCTGTGGGGTGAGAGTTGGGCATCCCAAGGTTAGATAAAAGATATATGGTCCATTGATCCTGCCCGAGTATCCCAAATGAAGCATTCATTCTATAATGGCAGGATTCACATGGTAGGGTTCAGGCTAGCTTATGGGTCCTGTGAAGTTACCTATTCATCCCCTAGTGGAGCATCCCTCCGCCTGCACACTGGGTCTCTGATCTCCAGCATTGTTGCTTGCTGGAGGGAAAATGCCTGCCCATGTGACTCAGCTTTGTGCATATGCACACTGACAGCATATGCTAATTAGCAGTATGTGCACACTGGCAGCATGTGCTCACTGGCAGCATGTGCTAATTAGCAGTATGTGCACACTGGCAACATGTGCTCACTGGCAGCATGTGCTAATTAGCCGTATGTGCACACTGGCAACATGTGCTCACCGGCAGCGTGTGCTAATTAGCAGTATGTGCACACAAGCAGCATGTGCTCACTGGCAGCATGTGCTAATTAGCAATATGTGCACACTGGCAACATGTGCTCACTGGCAGCATGTGCTAATTAGCAGTATGTGCACACTGGCAACATGTGCTCACTGGCAGCATGTGCTAATTAGCAGTATGTGCACACTGGCAGCATGTGCTAATTAGCAATATGTGCACACTGGCAACATGTGCTCACTGGCAGCGTGTGCTAATTAGCCGTATGTGCACACTGGCAACATGTGCTCACCGGCAGCGTGTGCTAATTAGCAGTATGTGCACACAAGCAGCATGTGCTCACTGGCAGCATGTGCTAATTAGCAATATGTGCACACCAGCAGCATGTGCTAATTAGCAGTATCTGCACTCTGAAAGCATGTTTATTTTATTTTATTTAATTTAACATTTATATACTGAAAAAGTCTGAATTGGAACAAAGCCAATTTTCAGCAGAGGCCCGGTAAAAATGCTCCAGACACGTCTTTGTAACATGGAAGGAAACCGGAGCACCTGGGGAAACCTACACAGATGCAGGGAGGGCATGCAGACTCTACACAGAAGGCACCCCAGTTGAGAATCAAACCGGAGAACCTCCTGCTGTGCTGCAACAATGCAACTGCTGCATCACTGCGCTGTCCAGCATGTGCTAATTAGCAGTATCTTCACTCTGACAGCATGTACTCAATGGCAGTATATGCTAATTAGCAGTATGTGCACTCTAGCAGCATGTGCTCACTGGCAGCATGAGCTGATTAGCAGTGTGTGCACACTGGCAGTATATGCTAATTAGCAGTATCTGCACTCTGCCAGTATGTGCTCACTGGCAGCATGCACTAATTAGCAGTATGTGTACACTGGCAGCATGTGCACAGTGGCAGTATATGCTAATTAGCAGTATCGGCACTCTGGCAGCATATACTCACTGGCAGCATTTGCTTACTAGCAGCATGTGCACACTGGCAGTATATGCTAATTAGCAGTATCTGCACTCTGCCAGTATGTGCTCACTGGCAGCATGCACTAATTAGCAGTATGTGTACACTGGCAGCATGTGCACAGTGGCAGTATATGCTAATTAGCAGTATCGGCACTCTGGCAGCATATACTCACTGGCAGCATTTGCTTACTAGCAGCATGTGCACAGTGGCAGTATATGCTAATTAGCAGTATCGACACTCTGGCAGTATGTACTTACTAACAGCATTTGCTTACTGGAAACATGTTTTAGCTAACAACTTGTGCACACTGGTGGCATGTGCTCCCTGGCTTATACTTCATGGCTGCAACATCTATCATCCTGCTAAATGTCACCCAAGTGGAGACCAAGTGCTGGGGCTTCCACCCTCAGGATGGCTGAGCTAGCAGAGACCTCTTATCCCCCAGACAGAGCACCATCAGACTCCTGAGCACTTCAGAATGGCGGAGCTAGAACAGACCTCTCACTCAGCCCCCAGAGCGAGCACCAACATTCTCTTGAGCCACTAACCAAACTTTGGTCAGCTGGGCTGTAGTCAGGGCTTTATTCCTTTACTCCACAAAAGCTGGAGAGCTGGGGTGGAGGTGAAATCTTTTAGATGTTGTGATTCCTGGAATGTGTGACCAAAAATCGAAAAGCTTCACCTAGTGCATTTTGGATTAGTTTTTGGAGTTTGTGGAATTGTGTACAGATAGTTTAATCCCTTAGCAGTAATGGGCAAGACGTTTTCTGAATGTAATAGTTTAAAGAAGAGAGTTCCAAGTTAAAAAACAAGTGTTTGTTTAATGGATTTACAACTGGCCTTGTTGATTGCTTGGTATGATGTTTATGTCTTGGGAAGAGGGTAATAAAACCACATATTTTGTCAGATAAGAATTTTAGCATTTTTGTTAGGTGTGTTAGCTCTAAGTGGAAAATTGTAATTAACCCGAGCTTGTAGGATATCTTTTTTAATGACACATCCAGCAACAAAGGAAAGAAAGTGGGAAATTTCTCATAACTGAAGCTTTGAGTTTTATCACGGGGAAGTTAATCAGTACTTGAGAGATGTAGTTGGAGGATTGTTGAAGTCTCCCATCTGTACAGTGCTGAAGTTTGGAAAGTTTCTGGTTTCTTTCAAATAGTACAATTTTAGTTCAGTTCAAATGGATTTTTTATTTTTAATTCATTTCGATTTGTAGCATATCGAGTGATGTTTGAATGGAGCATTGCATATGAGGTTGGAGGAATTTAAGAAGGTTATTGGGAAGTTTGATAATAAAGTTAGCTGGAGAAGAGAAGGGGACTGTGGATGAAGTGTTGAAGACTTCCCTTACAAAAAGTGATGGTAGACTAAGAAAAGTAATCTTGGAACCATGAAGAGACTTCTGGGCCAATACTTCATTCAAACATATGATTTAGAAGGACTGGGTGATCTACAAGATCAAAAGCCCTGGTATGATCCACAACTCCTGCTGCCTTTATTTACATTAAGTAAAATAACATCAGGGCAATGCCATGGAGTATTCATTGGGCTGTGATCTCACCAGAACCAGTTTTATTGAACATGTAAAGGGAGAGTTGAGCACAAATCCTTTTTAGTTGTTTTCCTCAAGTGGGCAAACAGAAGTGGACTGGAAGTGAGAGGCATTGGTGGGCTTAGGTTGTGTGAGCTTGTATAGGGAAAAAAACAGTTTTAAAGTTGTAAGTGGGTATTTATTAAGTATTCAGCTGTCCACTTGTAAGCTAAGTACTGAACACCAGTCAAGGGTGGACAGTTGTAATTTAAGGTGGCAGATATTTTACTAGATTTTGGCCTGAATAAAATGCCTTTTAGGGGCTGTTTTAATACTATATTATTTATCTTGATTGAGATAGACAGTAACCAGTGAAGGTAGAGAATGAATAGTAATGCAGGAAATTACTGGATATTTGTTGGTGAATAATATTTTAAGTTTTTTGGTTCGTGTTTTGCATGCAGTGAGACTGATGCATGCCACGTGCATAGCACAATGTCAGTGTTTGCAAAGTCGACGTTTTCTGGTTTACTTTGTGAATGGCGATGTTTGGGTGTTTTGATACATTTCAGTACACCTATCTATCTATCTCTATATATGTATGTGTATATCTTCGTCTGTATTATTTATAATTTGGTAAAACAACTTATTTGTACCAGTTGACAGAATTTTATTGTAATGTCATACTCTTTATAGACATATGCATTTTCTTGTGGTTTTTTTTTTTTTTTATATTATGGAGCTTTTCTCCATGGGCCTTCTGTGTAAAGAGGTTATTTTTATACCTCCTAACAAATGTAATGAATAAATAAATATAATGAGAAATTACTTAAAATGGCAGAAAGATGCTCCTTTTAAAAAGGTGACTGGCTAATGAGTCTAACTCCCTGAAGAGTATGTTAGACATCATTTAAATTAAATTTAAGAAGATACAGGATTATGTTTGGTTAAATCATAAGCTTAAAGGCTGATTTTACAGGGCTGTTTTAAGGCCTAATAGGTATGAACCTTTAACTCAAATCTGTTGATCGTATAACGAAATACTTGAAAATCTTGTCTGTGATCCCATTAAATCTGCTCAGAATAAGGGGTTCATTTATTAAATCCCACATTCTTGAACACATATTACTTGGGCCTAAGTTAGTTTACCTGGTACAGCTTATTCTGAGGCTCACTTGAAATGGCCCATGTTTATAAGAAAATGCCTGCCAGATATGGAATTTCATGCCATTGGGAGTTCACACCATGGTGCCATGCAGCAGGGAGGAACCCCACAGTCAAAGCACTGTACTGTTATGGAGTTTTAACGCAACAATAAAAGAAGGAAAAGAGTTATCTGTGCTAAGAAAGAGGAAAGTATGTGTGTTACTAACTCCATTCTGGAGCAGGCTTGGGCCTGTACAGGTCATGTTATGCTCTTTGATATTCACAGCAATGTTAATGGAATGTATACGTTGTCCTGCTGAGAATCGGCAGATTTGGTTTAAATTAGGGACATGCACAGAAATTACCCTAAAAGACTAAGAAAAGTAGCAGCGTTTAGTTTCTTTTGTTTGATGCTTGGCAAGTTGATAGTTTTGTAAAGGTGTTATTAGTTATTCATTGCTAATTAAGTGACTCAATACAGTATTTAATGTTTTCAGTTTCCATATAGTTGGTAATATAACATGATAATTTTAAATAAGAACATTCACAGAATGCAGACTGCTGAGAACAAAATCCGTAGATTCATTCTGTTACTAGATCCCCAGATACACCATTTAATTTGCTAAAATATTCCAGCCGGCTCTAATTTACAAGGTGCTGAAATGGTCAAGGCCCCCTTTAAGAGTGAAACCACCTTTACAAGACAATCCTTATATAGTCAGAAGGGCACAGGGCAATGGTTTCATTCTAGTACGCCCTCCATTTAAACCTGCTGCAGGTGAGACAGCCTTGTCTAGAGAGGGACCTACTGCCTAGAACCACCTGCCTATAGACATCAAAAATCTAGAAGTCATTAAAAGCTTGAAAGACACACTTAAAGAGCATCTCTTTACTGAATCTACCTACAACTGCTATCGTCATATATCAAGAAACTAAAATACATGTAATAAACTTTTTCTCCGCCTCTTAATGTGGCATCTTATATGCAAACACTTCACAAGCCCATAGGAGTCCATGTATTGTAAACTCTCCCAACTCACCATTGCCCACAAGATATTTTATAAACCTAACAGCACCCCTATACTCTCCAATCTCATAATCACCTACAAAAATCTAAAGTCTCTTTGCTCTTCCAGCAAACTTCTTGCGAGCATAAGCAAGTCTTACAACATGGCTGGAGCTTCTCTGTTTTCCAACTCTGTGGGAAAAAACTGGAACCTGCTGCCTAATGAACTAACTTTAATTTCTTCACTGCCTCTCTTTAAACAAAACCTCAAAAGACACCTCAGAACAAACTGGTTATGCCCCTGCAGCAACCCTGATTAACCTTCTCCTAAACTACAAATATTTCTCCTCTTGAACCTCTACCTATTTCACATTCTTTGCAGTAGGACTGTAGCTGGTTTACAGAATTCAACATACTGATGTAATCTATCCTGCTTAATGCTCTGAAAATCTCTATCCTGTTAATATACTGACAGTCTACATGTATCTCACTTCATATTGAATTATCCTATACATATTGTCACCTCTACTATTGTAAATGCCTACATTACTCTAGTAATACTGCTGTCATTTATTGTATTCTAATTGCTTCCTGCTTTTTGAATAATCTTCTATTGAAATCCATTCATTTATTATGTATTACTATTGATTTTTAATTTTTATTAATTATTTTTAAATGTTTAAATGTTTTTTAATTTTTAAATGTTTAATTTCAATTTTTATTTTGTTCCACTGGAGCTTTTCTCCCCGGGCCTCTACTGAAAATGGAAATATATCCAGTTAGACTAGCCCGGTTAACAAATGTAAAATAAAATAAATAAATAAAATTATGTGTGTGATTCCACTGTATTTTGTGCACACGTCTTATCTTGCAATTTGTATATATATTTTTCTCAATGCATTCTGACTGAATATTTTACCCTATCTGCACTGAATATTGCTATTATGTTCTACATGTTACTGTGTGCTCATTTGTATATAATATTGTTGACTGAAAGTCTGTGATGTATTTTCTGCTCTTTGAGCTTGGGCCATGGTGACAAAGAGTAAATAGACCAGTCCACGTACCTGGTGAGGCAATAGTAAATAAATAAGTAATAAATAGTAATACAGCCAGCAGTGGACTAGGTTATATATCTCTGTGGGTGTTTACTATACTAGTTTTTACTACAGAAAATTCACATCATTTTGAAATGATTTTGATAAGAATCAGCAGTTTCAGTATCCCCCTGCCCTCAAGCTTGAAAATCTTGGTTTCAGGCCCATTAGATTGACTGTGAACCCATCTTCTGTTCAACTGCCTCTATCTCTGCACTTCAGAAAGTCACTCAGCATTCCTTCACATCTGTGGAAACCTGACTTTTAGAATCTATCCTACTTCTAAACCCCAGAAAACAAAACTTATGCTCTTTATACCTAAACCAATATCACCACTGCTCAACCCACCTACCCTTCCATCATCTGATGGTGAATTAATTGAGCTTGTCCACCACACTAAACGACTTGGCATCGCTATTCATGAACACCTAAAATGTGACCTACATGTTTATCAAGTAATCTATAAGACCAGTCAAACATTAGGTATGCTCTATCTATCCATCCATGAAATTTTTATGTGAGTAAAGACGGAATCTCACTTCTGCTGACTTGTGCCTCTGCAATCTTTCTACAATCAAAAAAACTTACAACATTTAAGCAATCATCTCTGATGTCAATACCAATGTCAAAGGTCCCTGGCTGAGTAGATTTGCATATTATTGTAAATTAGGAGCAGTCATACAATCCCCCATTGGCACTAATGTTCTTCAAGAAGGGCTGACACAGACAAACAACTGGTGTCTGAGCCATGGACTAAAACTAAATGCCAGGAAATGCATAACAGTACCTTTGGGAAGTTGGCCACCCCTGATAACTATCATATTCATGGGTCTATGTTTAACCATCAAATAATATTTACATTGAACGGCCAAACATCGAACCCTAACCATTTAATGTTCATTTAGCGAACGTTTGTTTCAGTGAACAGGAAAGTAGCTGGTTGGCTAACTCTTCCCTGTCTGCCCTTTTCCTCACTGTAGTGTGCTCTCAGTTAAGGGTGTTGACAGGGCAAAGCCCTCCATGTCGAGGGTTGTGGTGGGTGAAGCTCCCCCACCTTGGTAGGTTTGAAATGCTGCATTGTTTGGGATGGGAAATTATTGATTAACTTTACTTTCCTGGGTGAAAAAGTGAACGTTTGCTAAATGAACATTTGATGGCTAGGGGTCGATGTTTAGCTGTTCGATGTAAATGTTATTTGATGGTTAAACATAGATCCCATATTGATAATACACCCCTAAGAGTCAACACCGTAGTGGGGGGCTTGGGGACACACATAGACAGTAATCTAGCCTTTGATCATGTGTCTATGTAGTGAGGAAATAATTCCTTGTTGTGCAACTTGAAAGTAAAAGTATAGCTAGGTCTAAGGAAGTCATTGTTCCATTTTATTTGATGCTCAGCTGACCTTTCACTGTGTACAATGCCCCTTTGGTATGTACCTAAGTGGGCACATCCAACAAATGGAATATTTACAGAGGCTCCTCACTAAAAGAATACAGGGTATAACAAACATGTCCTATGCAGATCGCCTCAAGACCCTTTCCCTGTATTTTGCCTCCTATGGGGTGTTGCGGGGAGATCTATACCTGGCATACAGGGCATTGTCAGACCCCACTCTGATGGACTTCCTGCATATCCACAAAACAAACAGCACCACAGTTACACATTTTAAAGACCTAAACTTGACTGTGATATAAATAGGACCTGCTGGAGAGACAGGCATGTATCCCACAGACTACCTCTTATCTGGAACAGGCTCCCCATCCATGTCAAGCAGGGTTCCTCACGAACCCAGCTGAAATGTAACTTGGGCAAATGGATGGGGAACAGGAAATACATCCCTAGTTTTGCACTTATGTCTCTAATGGACACAGGCAACCTGTAAATTGTTCATCTCTCAGACATCTGTTTGCAAATGTTTCATCTCTCAAGGGTACCAGAACTTGTCAGAGATTTGTAATGCATGGCTAGGCTTAGAAAGGCCTCAGTGGCCAATAGTCTAGTACACACCTATGAATGTATATAACCAGACTGCAGTGAAATGGCTAAAGTGACTCAACTTCCACAACCTTCTCAAATTCAACTGATTAAAAATGGCACAATGAATCCTCATTGCCTGTCTCCCTCTCAGCAGTCTACTGCACTGGTATATCCCTTCCTATACTCTCCATTCATTTGAAAAATATCTGGCAAATGTGACTCCCTCACACAACTCTCATGGGGGCTCACTATATGTTTGCCATGTGGCAAAACAATGGAACTCCACCCCAGCCTCCTTGTGCCAAATAAATGCACCAAAACCTAATAACAAGATGCAAAACCATGTCAATGTCCCTGCTCAGAACCACCTAATTACCTTCTCCCTGTCCTTCCACCTCTGTTCACACAATAGCATATCGGTAACATATCGTTAACATATCGCTAGCATATTGCTAACATATCCGTAACATATCGCTAGCATATCGGTAACACATCTGTAACATATCACTAGCATATTGCTAACATATCGGTAACATATCGCTAGCATTTCCGTAACATATCGGTAGCATATCGCTAGCATATTGCTAGCATATCACAAACATATCAGTAACACATTGGTAACATTGTTAACATATCACAAACATATCAGTACTATATCACTATCTCCAACTACAGCACATCTCTTCTGCAGACTCATTTTTCTAAACTAGCCATCATCAGAATGCTCTCCTAATATATCACTGACCTTCTCAAGGTGCTCATCTACTCCTTAGCCCAAACACTTATCTCTCTGGCCACCTCATACCTTCCCATCCATACCTCCTGCTGTACATTCTTCACTACCACATCAATAAGAGAACGTCACCCCCATCTCATCTCACACTAGTGAGGTTGGTGTCTGCGTGATTGCCAAGCACCCCTTCTCAATAATAGAATACTTGGTTTCAGATCAGATCTATACAGTTTTCAACACAAAAACATATTGTATGTTTTTCCCTATCAAAGGTCTGTGATAACACTTACCCTAGGCTTATGTATTTAAATCAGGAACGGATAAGGCAAAGTCTGTAAATATGTTTTTAAAACTATTTTCCACCTCCACCACCCACTTAACTTTAATGGGCATCTTCTGTTTCATCACATCTGTAAGAGGGCATGCCACTAATGCCACATGGGATACAGAGGCCTTCTTTAGTAAACTCTGCCCAAACATCAAATAACTAACAGCTTCTAAAACCCCAGATATCTCTAAAAGTATTGCCCCATTTTTTTTGTCTCCTTCAAATTGTAACATTGAATCTAACCCAGGTTTTATCCCTCCCCCATGCTTCCTAATAAGTACCCAAAGTCTTTGAAATAAGACAGACCGAATGGATGGCCTCATTACACAACATAATGCAGACCTAGTAGCTATTACTGAGACTTGGGGTTACTGAACAGTGTCTTACTAAGTCACTTCTTCCCCAGGTAAGACTGCTTAGAGTCAAGACCGGGGCTCCAGAAAGGGATAAGTCATCAACAAATCCTATTTACAGATACAGTCTGTAGCGCAAGCAAATGACTCCTCAGACACATCATTAAACTGGTTGTTGTTCAGACTACCCTCACCCAATCACAACACTGTAAACATTAATGTGGCATAACTCAACCCTCTTTAACAATATTAATGCTACCGTCAAGAACAGCAGTAACCTGATCTTATTAGAATACTTTATTCTTAATCTTCTTGGTACTGCATGCAGGGACACCCTAGAACTCCTCAATTAATATGACTTCACCTAACTAGTGACTCAGCATACATGCTCAAACCCTCATGCATCAGCCAACTCCCTCCTTGTCCTTGTTATTACTAACAAACCAACCTCTAATAACACTGTACACCCTACAGCTTTGAATGACAACAACTGCTTCCACATTTATCAAACTTCCATTCACATCCCTGCCAGACTAACATAATTCTGAAATAAATCCCAGCTGGATATCAACAAACAAATCCTCAATCTTTTCCATTGATCGGTCTGTCCTACTGCAATCTACTCACTTCAGTTTCATGGCTGAATTCTTTTCTTTGCTCACTTGTATACATAACGATTACTTTCATTAATGACAAGATTCTACAAACCTAAGAGAAATAACTGGATAACACAACATATGACATGCTACTCTCTCTCTCTCTCTCTCGCTCTCCCCCAGATAAAGTCCTGCATTAGTATAAGGCCGAACCCACACCATATACTAGACAACTTCACTTGTCAGGCAAGCAATGCACTGCCATAAATGTCATCAAATGAAATCTCATTAGACATCACTTAACAAATTCTCCCCAAAAACATAATTGAAGGAAGCCAACTGTTTAACAGGCCATAAAGGGTGCAATTCAAATACCCTCAACTTTCTGCCACAGATTTTATTGATCATTTCAGTACCTCCCCGTTCCCTGTACAAACAACCCAATACAACCTCCATCATCGTATAGACTTCCATCAGACAACCTACTTCCAGTGCCCCCTACACCCCCATCAAGCTACCTAACAGAACCTCAAACAACCACTACATCTGCACTATACAAACAATGCAATACAACATCTAACAACCCCATACATATCCACCAAGCAAGCTAATACAACCTCCAGCAGTATCTAAACCTCCACCAGACAAACCACCTGATGCAACCTTCAGCGACCTCTAAACCTCCACCAGACAAGCAACCCTATACAACCTCTAGCACCCCCAACACCAGCACCAGACAAGTAACCTCCAACAGCCCCTTCACCTCTGCCAGATACACAACTCAATACAACCTCCAGCAACCTCTAAACCTCAATCAAACAACCCTATACAACCTCCAGCAACCCCCACACCTCCACCAGACAAGTAATCTAATACAACCTCTAGCAACCCCTACACTTCCAGCAAACAATGTAATACAACCTCCAACAACCTCTAAACCTCAACCAAACAACCCTATACAACCTCCAGCAAACCCCTACACCTCCACCAGACAAGCAATCTAATACAACCTCTAGCAACCCCTACACATCCAGCAAACAATGTAATACAACCTCCAGCAATCCCTACACATCCAGCAAACAATGTAATACAAACTCCAGCAACCTCTAAACATCAACCAAACAACCCTATACAACCTCCAGCAACCCCCACACCTCCACCAGACAAGCAATCTAATACAACCTCTAGCAATCCCTACACATCCAGCAAACAATGTAATACAACCTCCAGCAAACAATGTAATACAACCTCCAGCAACCTCTAAACCTCAACCAAACAACCCTATACAACCTCCAGCATCCCCAACACCTCCACCAGACAAGCAATCTAAAACAACCTCTAGCAACCCCTACACATCCAGAAAACAATGTAATACAACCTCCAGCAACCTCTAAACCTCAACCAAACAACCCTATACAACCTCCAGCAACCCCCACACCTCCACCAGACAAGCAACCCTATACAACCTCTAGCAACCCCAACACATCCAGCAAACAATGTAATACAACCTCCAGCAGTATCTAAACCGCAACCAAACAACCCTATACAACCTCCAGCAACCCCCACACCTCCACCAGACAGGCAATCTAATACAACCTCTAGCAACCCCTACAAATCCAGAAAACAATGTAATACAACCTCCAGCAACCTCTAAACCGCAACCAAACAACCCTATACAACCTCCAGCAGCCCCCCACACCTCCACCAGACAGGCAGTCTAATACAACCTCTAGCAACCCCAACACATCCAGCAAACAATGTAATACAACCTCCAGCAAACAATGTAATACAACCTCCAGCAGCCTCTAAACCTCAATCAAACAACCCTATACAGCCTCCAGCATCACCCACACCTCCACCAGACAAGCAATCTAATACAACCTCTAGCAACCCCTATACATCCAGAAAACAATGTAATACAACCTCCAGCAACCTCTAAACCTCAACCAAACAACCCTATACAACCTCCAGCAACCCCCACACCTCCACCAGACAAGCAACCCTATACAACCTCTAGCAACCCCAACACATCCAGCAAACAATGTAATACAACCTCCAGCAGTATCTAAACCGCAACCAAACTACCCTATACAACCTCCAGCAGCCCCCCACACCTCCACCAGACAGGCAATCTAATACAACCTCTAGCAACCCCTACAAATCCAGAAAACAATGTAATACAACCTCCAGCAACCTCTAAACCGCAACCAAACAACCCTATACAACCTCCAGCAGCCCCCCACACCTCCACCAGACAGGCAGTCTAATACAACCTCTAGCAACCCCAACACATCCAGCAAACAATGTAATACAACCTCCAGCAAACAATGTAATACAACTTCCAGCGACCTCTAAACCTCAACCAAACAACCCTATACAACCTCCAGCAACCCCCAAACCTCCACCAGACAAGCAATCTAATACAACCTCTAGCAACCCCTACACATCCAGCAAACAATGTAATACAACCTCCAGCAATCCCTACACATCCAGCAAACAATGTAATACAACCTCCAGAAAACAATGTAATACAACCGCCAGCAACCTCTAAACCTCAACCAAACAACCCTATACAACCTCCAGCAACCCCCACACCTCCACCAGACAAGCAATCTAATACAACCTCTAGCAACTCCTACACATCCAGCAAACAATGTAATACAACCTCCAGCAGTATCTAAACCTCCACCAGACAAACCACCTGATGCAACCTTCAGCGACCTCTAATCCTCCACCAGACAAGCAACCCTATACAACCTCTAGCAACCCCAACACCTGCACCAGACAAGTAATCTCCAACAGCCCCTTCACCTCTGCCAGACACACAACTCAATACAACCTCCAGCAACCCCCACACCTCCACCAGACAAGCAAGCGAATACAACCTCCAGCAACCCCTACACATCCAGCAAACAATGTAATACAACCTCCAGCAAACAATGTAATACAACATCCAGCAACCCCTACACATCCAGCAAACAATGTAATACAACCTCCAGCAACCTCTAAACCTCAGCCAAACAACCCTATATAACCTCCAGCAACCCCCACACCTCCACCAGACAAGCAATCTAATACAACCTCTAGCAACCCCTACAAATCCAGAAAACAATGTAATACAACCTCCAGCAACCTCTAAACCTCAACCAAACAACCCTATACAACCTACAGCAACCCCCCACACCTCCACCAGAGAAGCAATCTAATACATCCTCTAGCAACCCCAACACATCCAGCAAACAATGTAATACAACCTCCAGCAACCTCTAAACCTCAACCAAACAACCCTATACAACCTCCAGCAACCCCCACACCTCCACCAGACAAGCAATCTAATACATCCTCTAGCAACCCCAACACATCCAGCAAACAATGTAATACAACCTCCAGCAACCCCTACACATCCAGCAAACAATGTAATACAACCTCCAGCAACCTCTAAACCTCAACCAAACAACCCTATACAACCTCCAGCAAACCCCCACACCTCCACCAGACAAGCAATCTAATACAACCTCTAGCAATCCCTACACATCCAGCAAACAATGTAATACAACCTCCAGCAAACAATGTAATACAACCTCCAGCAACCTCTAAACCTCAACCAAACAACCATATACAACCTCCAGCAAACCCCCACACCTCCACCAGACAAGCAATCTAATACAACCTCTAGCAATCCCTACACATCCAGCAAACAATGTCATACAACCTCCAGCAAACAAAGTAATACAACCTCCAGCAAACAATGTAATACAACCTCCAGCAAACAATGTAATACAACCTCCAGCAGCCTCTAAACCTCAATCAAACAACCCTATACAACCTCCAGCATCACCCACACCTCCACCAGACAAGCAATCTAATACAACCTCTAGCAACCCCTACACATCCAGAAAACAATGTAATACAACCTCCAGCAAACAATGTAATACAACCTCCAGCAAACAATGTAATACAACCTCTAAACCTCAACCAAACAAACCTATACAACCTCCAGCATCACCCACACCTCCACCAGACAAGCAATCTAATACAACCTCTAGCAACCCCTACAAATCCAGAAAACAATGTAATACAACCTCCAGCAAACAATGTAATACAACCTCCAGCAACCTCTAAACATCAACCAAACAACCCTATACAACCTCCAGCAACCCCCACACCTCCACCAGACAAGCAATCTAATACATCCTCTAGCAACCCCAACACATCCAGCAAACAATGTAATACAACCTCCAGCAACCCCTACACATCCAGCAAACAATGTAATACAACCTCCAGCAACCCCTACACATCCAGCAAACAATGTAATACAACCTCCAGCAACCTCTAAACCTCAACCAAACAACCCTATACAACCTCCAGCAAACCCCCACACCTCCACCAGACAAGCAATCTAATACAACCTCTAGCAATCCCTACACATCCAGCAAACAATGTAATACAACCTCCAGCAAACAATGTAATACAACCTCCAGTAAACAATGTAATACAACCTCTAAACCTCAACCAAACAACCCTATACAACCTTCAGCAACCCCCAAACCTCCACCAGACAAGCAATCTAATACAACCTCTAGCAACTCCTACACATCCAGCAAACAATGTAATACAACCTCCAGCAATCCCTACACATCCAGCAAACAATGTAATACAACCTCCAGCAAACAATGTAATACAACCTCCAACAACCTCTAAACCTCAACTAAACAACCCTATACAACCTCCAGCAACCCCCACACCTCCACCAGACAAGCAATCTAATACAACCTCTAGCTACTCCTACAAATCCAGAAAACAATGTAATACAACCTCCAGCAACCTCTAAACCTCAACCAAACAACCCTATACAACCTCCAGCAGCCCCCCACACCTCCACCAGACAGGCAGTCTAATACAACCTCTAGCAACCCCAACACATCCAGCAAACAATGTAATACAACCTCCAGCAATCCCTACACATCCAGCAAACAATGTAATACAAACTCCAGCAACCTCTAAACATCAACCAAACAACCCTATACAACCTCCAGCAAACCCCCACACCTCCACCAGACAAGCAATCTAATACAACCTCTAGCAATCCCTACACATCCAGCAAACAATGTAATACAACCTCCAGCAAACAATGTAATACAACCTCCAGCAAACAATGTAATACAACCTCCAGCAACCTCTAAACCTCAACCAAACAACCCTATACAACCTCCAGCAACCCCAACACCTCCACCAGACAAGCAATCTAATACAACCTCTAGCAACCACTACACATCCAGAAAACAATGTAATACAACCTCCAGCAACCTCTAAACCTCAACCAAACAACCCTATACAACCTCCAGCAACCCCCACACCTCCACCAGACAAGCAACCCTATACAACCTCTAGCAACCCCAACACATCCAGCAAACAATGTAATACAACCTCCAGCAGTATCTAAACCTCAACCAAACAACCCTATACAACCTCCAGCAACCCCCACACCTCCACCAGACAGGCAATCTAATACAACCTCTAGCAACCCCTACAAATCCAGAAAACAATGTAATACAACCTCCAGCAACCTCTAAACCGCAACCAAACAACCCTATACAACCTCCAGCAGCCCCCCACACCTCCACCAGACAGGCAGTCTAATACAACCTCTAGCAACCCCAACACATCCAGCAAACAATGTAATACAACCTCCAGCAATCCCTACACATCCAGCAAACAATGTAATACAAACTCCAGCAACCTCTAAACATCAACCAAACAACCCTATACAACCTCCAGCAAACCCCCACACCTCCACCAGACAAGCAATCTAACACAACCTCTAGCAACGCCTACACATCCAGCAAACAATGTAATACAACTTCAGCAAACAATGTAATTCAACCTCCAGCAACCTCTAAACCTCAACCAAACAACCCTATACAACCTCCAGCAACCCCCCACACCTCCACCAGACAAGCAATCTAACACAACCTCTAGCAACCCCTACACATCCAACAAACAATGTAATACAACCTCCAGCAACCTCTAAACCTCAACCAAACAACCCTATACAACCTTCAGCAACCCCCACACCTCCACCAGACAAGCAATCTAATACAACCTCTAGCAATCCCTACACATCCAGCAAACAATGTAATACAACCTCCAGCAATCCCTACACATCCAGCAAACAATGTAATACAACCTCCAGCAAACAATGTAATACAACCTCCAGCAAACAATGTAATACAACCTCCAGCAACCTCTAAACCTCAACCAAACAACCCTATACAACCTCCAGCAAACCCCCACACCTCCACCAGACAAGCAATCTAATACAACCTCTAGCAATCCCTACACATCCAGCAAACAATGTAATACAACCTCCAGCAAACAATGTAATACAACATCCAGCAACCCCTACACATCCAGCAAACAATGTAATACAACATCCAGCAACCCCTACACATACAGCAAACAATGTAATACAACCTCCAGCAACCTCTAAACCTCAATCAAACAACCCTATACAACCTCCACAACCCCCCACACCTCCACCAGACAAGCAACCCTATACAACCAAGCAACCCTATACAACCTCTAGCAACCCCAACACATCCAGCAAACAATGTAATACAACCTCCAGCAACCTCTAAATCTCAACCAAACAACCCTATACAACCTCCGGCAACCTCCCACACCTCCGCCAGACAAGCAACCTAATACGACCTCTAGCAACCCCTACACATCCAGCAAACAATGTAATACAACCTCCAGCAAACAATGTAAAACAACCTCCAGCAAACAATGTAATACAACCTCTAGCAGTATCTAAACCTCCACCAGACAAACCATCCTATGCAACCTCCAACAACCCCTTCACCTCCGCCAGACACACAACCCAATACAACCTCCAGCAACATCTAAATCTCAACTAGATAAACAACCTAATACAACCTCCAGCACTCCTCTAAACCTCCACCAGATAAACAACCCAGTACAACCTGTGATAAAACATACACCTTCATAAGGCACTCCACTTTCCATTTTAAATAATTTTAAATGTATACTGACTGATTGCACATCAGGCACAGACAATCTCGAAGCTTGCTTCATAGATCACTGCAGAGAGATTATTGTAGCCCCCCTGCTTCATAGATCACTGTAAAGAGATTATTGTAGCCCCTCTGCTTCATACATCACTGTAGAGAGATTATTGTATCCCCTCTGCTTCATACATCACTGTAGAGAGATTATTGTAGCCCCCTGCTTCATACATCACTGTAGAGAGATTATTGTAGCCCCCTGCTTCATACATCACTGTAGAGAGATTATTGTAGCCCCCCTGCTTCATGCATCACTGTAGACAATTTGTTGTAGCCCCCCCCCTACTTCATAGATCACGGTAGAGAGATTATTGTAGACCCCCCCTGTGTCATAGATCACTGTAGAGAGATTATTGTAGACTCCCCCTGCTTCATACATCACTGTAGACATATTATTGTAGCTCTCCCTGCTTCATACATCACTGTAGAGAGATTATTGTAGCCCCCCTGCTTCATACATCACTGTAGAGAGATTATTGTAGCCCCCCTGCTTCATACATCACTGTAGACAGATTATTGTAGCCCCTCCACTTCATAGATCACTGTAGACAGATTATTGTAGCCCCCCTGTTTCATATATCACTGTAGAGAGATTATTGTAGCCCCCTCACTTCATAAATCACTTTAGAGAGATTATTGTACCCCCCTACTTCATACATCACTGTAGCGAGATTATTGTAGCCCCCTGCTTCATAGATCATTGTAGAGAGATTATTGTAGCCCCCCCACTTCGTAGAACAATGTAGACAGATTATTGTAGCCCCCCTTGCTTCATACATTACTGTAGCCCCCCGCTTCATAGATCACTGTAGAGATATTATTGTAGCTCCCCACACACACACATTTCAATTTATGCTTAACACACAGCATGGTATCCAGTTTCTGGATATCAGCAGTCTTGAAACCAATACTCAAAAAAGCCACTGATCTCTTTAACTTTCACCCCATTTCCATAGTACCTACCCTAGGTAAAATCCTAGAGGAAATACTACACTCACCTCACTCAATACAGTAGCCAGGACTGTCTTCTATCAGCAAAACAGTGCACCATCTGCAGAGGTCACAGCTCGTCTACAGAACTATGGACTTTCACCAACAACATCCTGTTAGGAATGGGCAATGGCATTTTTATTGGCTTACCAGAGCATTTGACCTTGCTGACCACTTTATACTAATAGACCATCTTGCAGAGGTTGGAATTCATTCAGATACTACCCCTTGTTCCAAAACTACTTTGTTAATTGTCACGTCTCAGTACCAGACAACTCTTCCACATATCCCTTCAAATCACTTATAAAAGGAGTGCCACACATTTCATTTCTTGTTCCACATATCCCTTCAAATCACTTATAAAAGGAGTGCCACGAGTTTCATTTCTTGTTCTACATATCCCTTCAAATCACTTATAAAAGGAGTACCACACATTTCAGTTCCTGTTCCACATAACCCTTCAAATCACTTATAAAAGGGGTGCCACGAGTTTCATTTCTTGTTCCACATATCCCTTCAAATCACTTATAAAAGGAGTGCCACATGTTTCATTTCTTGTTCCACATATCCCTTCAAATCACTTATAAAAGGAGTGCCACGAGTTTCATTTCTTGTTCCACATATCCCTACAAATCACTTATAAAAGGAGTGCCACACGTTTCATTTCTTGCCCTACTTCTCTTTCCCATCTACATCATTAAATATCTGTTGAACATACCTCGCCTGCCTTTAATACTATATGCTGACAACATGGTACTATGTAGAACCAAACCATCTCTCCCTATAATACTGCAAAATTTGTAGTCAGACTTCTTATTGTTAATTCACTGGATTAGTGAGAAACAAATTACTGCTAAACTCATATGATCTTTGGAACTAATCAAAAACTCTGTAAAACTAATTGTACACTAAATCACTGACCACCTAAATAAAACCAGCCCAATCATTCATATACTTGGGGATTTGATTACATCTGCCTCTAAACTTTCAACTTCATCTCAAAAACCCACATAATCAAATGTCTGTACTCTTATTTTTGGGCTAAGAAAATCCCCACATTCCTTTATAGAGCTAGAACTGCCAAAAGCAGAGGAAACCGATTAACCAATGACTTAACTTGAATCTGCTCTTCATCTTGTAGCAGGAGCCTCTAAAGGAGGGCCACCACAACCATTATCTACTGGTTCATCAATCTGTCCCCTAGAGCCAAACATCACTTTTAAACTTTAATGAAAGGTAAATGGCATCCTCTCCAGCAAGAAGCTGACCTTCCACTTGGCTCACAACTATTCAGACTTCTTAAAGATGAGGCCCCCCAAGCTTCCAAATTAATATGCCAAACTCCTCCATATAACCTTTTGCTCATAGAATTTATAACCTCTCTTGTCCTCTCTTGCAGGAGCCCCAAAATAAGGCTTCTCTGCACAGACCACTCCTCTAGTGTTGGACTTAATTTATGAGGGGGGGGGGTACCTTCCATCAGCTATTAAAGCACACTACTCTTATCCCACACTTCACTCAACTTACATTTTACCTGGGTCTTGAAATCATATTTAATTGCTCCATCTTTAGGGCCTATAACCAAACTTTACTGTCATACCATCTCTACATTTTCACTCTCACGTCTGCTCATTAATCTTCCCTTAATTCTAATGAATATTTGCCATGATTGGGCCTGATACATTCTATACATGTGAAGTATTTGTACATATTGTACGTACAACTATTTTTTCACTTTTATATATATAATGTCATGTCTAGTTTTGTCTGTCATTTGTGTGTTACGTTGTCTTGTACTAAGTGGCATAGCTAGAGGGGGGAGAGAGGGGTGGTCTGCCCCAGGTGGCACTTTTGGGACTATTACTTTAATAGTTTAATTAACCTTCTGTTCTTCCAGTTCAGTCACATCACATCTGTGCATGCATTGTCACACAGACATCATGGACTTCCTGTCCACCCACGCAATTTTAAGTTTTGCGAATTTTGCTGTTTCACAATTAAGGGTATGTGTGTGTGTGTGTGTGTGTGTGTGTGTGTGTGTGTGTGTGTGTGTGTGTGTGTGTGTGTGTGTGTGTGTGTGTGTGTGTGTGTGTGGAATTGTTACTTCTTATTGCTGTGAACCAGTGTTCATCTAATTTTGCTGGTCACGGAATGGAATGGAATTGTGTTGCTGCTTCACAAGTAAGTGTGTGTGTGTGTGTGTGTGTGTGTGTGTGTGTGTGTGTGTGTCTGTGTGTGTATGTGTGTATCTGTATATCTGTATGTGTCCACCTGGGTAGCAACAGTATTGGTTCAGTTAGGAAATGTATATGTGTATAGGTAAATGAGTGAGTATGTGTGGGAGTGTGATAGGATGAGGGAAGTTTGTGATGTACAAAATGCCTGTGTGCATGTTTATGGCAGTGTATATGTGTGTGTGTGTGTGTTTTTTGGGGGGTTCTATACTTCTCAACTACCCCAGACCAACAAGTAGTTAATATAATAACCTCCTAACCAACCTGTCCTCCTCTATCACCTCTAAACTAGAAAACCGCTACAACAAAATCTCTAAATTTGCCTCAAAATCTAAAAATACCACCCATCACTGCCTAACCCTACCATCCCTGAACTGGCTTGAACTCCCAAACTACCTAGACTATCTCCAACTGACTACTACACATAGACTCATATTTCACCCAACAAAATGTCCCGCTCTAACATCCTTCCCCCTTATACACCCAACAGAGCTTTCAGATCTGAAAATCAGAACTTAATTACTATCCATAAACCTAAATGTCCTGCTGGCCAACATCTCCTGTCTTTCGCACTAGGCAAAAAAATGGAATTCCCTTCCCTCCACACTAAGAACCATACCAAACTCAGAAAACTTCAAAACCCAACTATTCAAACACCAGTCCACTAAATGGAAATGTACCTGCCTTCACCCAACCTAATCCAAGGGGGTTCTCTTTCCGGTTCCCAAGCTCTACAACTCTCATAGTTATCCTCCTATGAGCCTATCTAACCTCTCAACAATTTCTGTAGCTTCTCTCTAAGCTCTCTACAACTCCTACAGCTACCCTCACACAGCCCAACCTTGTAAATATTGTAAATAGCATTCTACTGTTGATGTGTGTGTATGTAAAGTGTATTTACATTTTTTAAAAGGTTTGTATGTAAACTGTTTCCACACCTAACCCATATCTGTTTTCCTCAAATGAAACTGTGTGATCACTACCTTCAAGCTTAATGAATGTAACTATGCATGATACTGAATGCATTTATGAGTAACTATTCTACATAATATTATCTTTAATATTAACTATCAGTTGTATCTAAATTGTATAATGCATCTTGGAGCTTTTCTCCCCAGGCCTCCACTGAAAATGGGTCAATTCGGTCCAGTGGACTTCCCCAGTAATCAAACTGCAAATAAATAAATATTAGGGGGATGATGGACCCAAGGGATACTTTTATACATTTCAATCACCAGAAAGGTGGTAGAGAAACTGGTTTTGCAGCATGAAAAATATATTAGAGGGGAAACACACGACACCAGGGCAGTGTTTCTACATATTACTGTAATCCACATTAAAAGCTAATAGAGCAATTGCATTTAGATAATTTTACTGGACAATAATACGCATGGAACCCGAATGTCTGGCATTATTGATTGACTTTAGGGTGCCATGCTCAAGTCTTCCAGACAAAGCTGGGGGGACACTAGAGGGCAGCAGGGAGTCTTTATAAATATTACCCCAATCCAGTGAACAAGTTGATAGAGCAACAGTGCTTGCATCATGATGCAGTTTGTGAACAATAAGAATGGTAATGGAAGTCTGAGGACTGGCGTTATCGACACACTGTAATAATTCATGATCTATAATGGACGTAGGAGGTAACATCACGGACATTTTGTAAACGTTGGGACAGGTAAGAGGTATGGTGGTGTGCCTGGTGAGTGGGTATGTTTGGATGCGTGCATGTGTATGGGATAATGAATGACAGAGGTGCTTGTACTAACACAATGCATCTGTCACCAGTGGTGATTACCAAAAGGCAGCAGAAAAGGGCCTGTTCAGACTTGTGGTAACCACTGAGCGACTGAGAGACATGGAAATTAGGTGTTAATGAGGATTTTCTTCATTGTGGCTGATGTGCTTGTGAATAACTCTTTTCAGCAGTCACTCTAACAGGATAGTTTTGCCACAGCCTTGCCACTTCAGGCCAGTCCTGTCTAAATCCTGCACCTTAGTCCTCTCACTATGTGTAAATTGTGAATTATCTATGAGACTGCAATAAAACATCATGGTTATGCTGTGGCATTATTTTCTAAAATACCTTATCTTTTATAAATAATGTACTTGGCTGGCTTAGCAAAGTATGCCTTGAACATATTGACACTTGTCCATGAAATTAGATTAGTAGAGTGGGTGCTTTGTTAATCTAATTATTTCATAAGGTAGAAGAGAGTACAATACCTGGTCAGTATTCATCTTCTTTTGTTCAAACATCAATAAATTCCTTCAGCTTGGAGGCTAGGATATTTATAGCTGAGCAAGATTTTATTTGGCGTTATATTTTTTTCCTTTATTTCCGCTTCCTGAATGGATGTGCTGCACTTGCACACATCTGTAAACGTATCAGTATTCGCCAGCTCACCTGTCGAGTGTAGTTACACATCTGTAAACGTATCAGTATTTGTCTTCTCACATGTCGAATGTAGTTACACATCTGTAAACGTATCAGTATTTATCTTCTCACATGTCGAATGTAGTTACACATCTGTAAACGTATCAGTATTTGCCTTCTCACCTGTCGAGTGTAGTTACACATCTGTAAACGTATCAGTATTTGTCTTCTCACATGTCGAATGTAGTTACACATCTGTAAACGTATCAGTATTTATCTTCTCACATGTCGAATGTAGTTACACATCTGTAAACGTATCAGTATTTGCCTTCTCACCTGTCGAGTGTAGTTACACATCTGTAAACGTATCAGTATTTGCCTTCTCACCTGTCGAGTGTAGTTACACATCTGTAAACGTATCAGTATTTGTCTTCTCACATGTCGAATGTAGTTACACATCTGTAAACGTATCAGTATTTGTCTTCTCACATGTCGAATGTAGTTACACATCTGTAAACGTATCAGTATTTGTCTTCTCACATGTCGAATGTAGTTACACATCTGTAAACGTATCAGTATTTGCCTTCTCACATGTCGAATGTAGTTACACATCTGTAAACGTATCAGTATTTGCCTTCTCACCTGTCGAGTGTAGTTACACATCTGTAAACGTATCAGTATTTGTCTTCTCACATGTCGAATGTAGTTACACATCTGTAAACGTATCAGTATTTGTCTTCTCACATGTCGAATGTAGTTACACATCTGTAAACGTATCAGTATTTGTCTTCTCACATGTCGAATGTAGTTACACATCTGTAAATTTATCAGTATTCGCCAGCTCACCTGTTGAGTGTAGTTACACATCTGTAAATTTATCAGTATTCGCCAGCTCACCTGTCGAGTGTAGTTACACATCTGTAAACGTATCAGTATTTGCCTTCTCACATGTCGAATGTAGTTACAAATCTGTAAATTTATCAGTATTCGCCAGCTCACCTGTTGAGTGTAGTTACACATCTGTAAACGTATCAGTATTTGTCTTCTCACATGTCGAATGTAGTTACAAATCTGTAAATTTATCAGTATTCGCCAGCTCACCTGCTGAATGTAGTTACAAATCTGTAAATTTATCAGTATTCGCCAGCTCACCTGCTGAATGTAGTTACACATCTGTAAATTTATCAGTATTCGCCAGCTCACCTGTCGAGTGTAGTTACACATCTGTAAATTTATCAGTATTCGCCAGCTCACCTGTCAAGTGTAGTTACACATCTGTAAACGTATCAGTATTTGTCTTCTCACATGTCGAATGTAGTTACAAATCTGTAAATTTATCAGTATTCGCCAGCTCACCTGCTGAATGTAGTTACAAATCTGTAAATTTATCAGTATTCGCCAGCTCACCTGCTGAATGTAGTTACACATCTGTAAATTTATCAGTATTCGCCAGCTCACCTGTCGAGTGTAGTTACACATCTGTAAATTTATCAGTATTCGCCAGCTCACCTGTCAAGTGTAGTTACACATCTGTAAACGTATCAGTATTTGTCTTCTCACATGTCGAGTGTAGTTACACATCTGTAAACGTATCAATATTTGCCTTCTCACATGTCGAATGTAGTTACACATCTGTAAATTTATCAGTATTCGCCAGCTCACCTGCTGAATGTAGTTACACATCTGTAAACGTATCACTATTTATTGGCTCACATGTCGAATGTAGCTGCTGCTGCCGCTTTATTCCTTTAGATACATTTTGTAAATATTTTGCTTTGTGTGCAGGATGGTAGCAGTTTAATTGAAAAGGTATGCAAAGGTAAATATTTTAATCTGATTTTCTTTGCAGGAGAAAGTTATTTAAGTTTCATACGAGTAGAAAAAGGCAGAAAATAGTAGATATATTTTTTTCACCAGTAACATTAATCTGTGGTTCAGCCTGGCTACTGAGCTTGTTTGTCTGAGGTAATGCCACATTTGTCACTGGGGCACTAATAGGCATGCTGATCAACATTTTGATTTTTGAATTTTTAGTGGGTACAATTATATTTTAATTTCATATACTTGACCATGATGAGAAGGCCCCCTGGTGGCTGTAATTTGTACTTTTTTTTTTGTTGCAGAGCTAATTTTATCTAGCCTAACAAACAAACCTTTGCAATTATAGTGAACTGCCTAGACCTATGATACACAGAGCTGGAGCCCAAATGGCCAGTGTTTGATATGAAGTATGCGCGTTGGTGGGAGCAGGGGAGGGAGGATGGAAGTGAGCGACCATTATCTGCTTTGCCTGGCCCGGGAGAGGAAGGTAGTTCTGGCTCAGCAAGTGGGTGACATCTGAAGAGAGCAGTAGGTATTGCATCTGCAAAGCAGGCGATTATCATGCGTGTGGAGACATGCAGGCATCCCATGATTGGCTGCACTACTGGGACTCTATGATCCACAGCAGAGATTAGGAACTCCAGGGGAAGACGGAAATTCACAAGTATGGCAATGTGGCCCGCTATCTACTGCCTGCTTCTCACCTTTCTGAGGGATCAGATGTGCTCATTAGGTCCTCTAGACAGGGAATGGCAAGGCCATAGGGCTCCTGCCTAAGCTGGACAGTGCCTCGATCTCACCCCCAAGAGATGAATGAAAAGGCTGATTAGGCAAAGGAACGAGAGCCACTGGGCAGGAACTGGTGGAGGAGGGAGCAAAAATACGGTGAGTTAAGATTCTAAAAAACGTTATGCTCTGGGTAGCATACTACTGTCAACATTCCCATCTGTCCTGATTCTGAAAAGGACTTACAGCATTTCTCGTGCGGCATATGCAAATGCGAATCATATATTCTACATGCAGTATACCATTACTTCCCTGATCACAGCATGCCAATGAAGACATTTTTCATAACTTGTTACCCACTGAATGCAGTAGGACACATCGATGGTAGTCCACTGAACACAGAAGGCATTACAAGTGATCTGGGAATGCAGGTTGATAGCAACATCTCTTTTGATGACCACACTGCCACTGTGGTCAGAAAGTCCTTCTATGTGGCACATCTCATTACTATAAGGGTTTTGCATCCAGGAAGAAAGAGGTCATTGTCTCTCTCTACTCTTCCCTCATTAGGCCAATCATTGAGTACAATGCCCCATTTGATATGTACCTCACTAGTCACCTGCAACAACTGGAGAGGCTGCAAAAGTACCTCACAAAGAGGATCCTAGGCCTTAAGCACTTGTCCTTTATGGACAGACTTAAAAACCTGCAACTATTCTCTGTCTCATATCACCTACTTAGAGGCGATCTCTGCTTGACTTACAAAGCCATGTCTGACCCAGCTCTGTTATAAATGCTACATCTAAAGAAATCCCAGTCCCTCCATACCACACGCTCCAGAGGCCTCAATCTCATTACCACAATCAACAGAACGTGCTGGAGGGATAGGTTCATAACCCAGAGACTGCCCATGCCCTGGAATAGAATTCCCATACATGTCAAGCAGAGCACCTCACTTGCCCTTATCAAGAGAAATGTTGATGAGTGGATGGGAAATGGAATTTTCACCCCGGGGATCACTCCAGTGGCTCTACTCAACTATGGGCTAGGCTTGTAAAGACTCCAGGGCCATTAGCCTAGTACACGCCTACAAACCTATGAACATTTAGGTATTGATTTGATCTCTTGATTTTATTAGCAATGGAAGTGCAGTCATTACATGGTAAATGCCCCTATACTTGCAGTAACACTTCTAACATACAGGAGGAGCACTCCTTATGGGCGATACAGTATCTGTTCTGGACAGACAGCTGTATGTATGTGCTGTATTGATTTATTAATGGTCATCCTGTTTTTGCACAGGCGATGACTGTAAATGTATTTTACATCTCTGAATGGTATTTGTTACAGCTGTGCTCCATCATAACATTCCACCTGTTGACCTTCAGCAATTCCGCCAAATGCATTGTGGAGTTTTCCTTATCTTACCTGCTGTGGGGATCCCAATATGTGTAGTGTGGTGGTAATATGTGTGTGTGTGCATGGCGATCTGACAGCTTAAAAATACACCATGAATGGGGAATGAGGTTCATTAGCATAGATTGTTTCTATTCTGTCTGAATCCTACTACCTGTTCATGGTATAGCATGCCATCTATTGTACAGAGATCTTGCTATATTGTACAACGTTAGTTAGGCATTCTCTGCCTGTACTGGGGGAAGAACAGAGTAGCAAGTTCATAGCAACATTGCATGGCAACTGAGGCCTTCCAAAATGCTACACTGGATCTTTTGGAATCTGGTCCACACAGGCAAAATCTTTGGCTACACCAAGACACAGTGCAACAAAATGAGTTTGCTGAATATATTGTTCCACTTGTGCAGTCATAAAAAGATACAAAGCTATTTCAGTAAGACTTCCCAAATTTAAATATCTGTTGGCTTACACATATTAAAGATCTGTAAAATGTTTATATTTGTGTACACACACACATTCATATGCACACAGTGCAGTTAGGTATACCTGGTGGTTAGTGTTACTCAGGCTCAAACCCTGTTCCTTAGCTACAAGAAACAAGAGCCTGAATTCTCCACCCATACCACCGCTTGTCCTGTCCTGATGTTCACAGAATGTCTGGAATGTTTGACTCATAAATTTGGTCTGTTCCTCTTAAAATTTGTGGTTTTCTGGCAAATCAGTGAGAACTGAATTCACTAAATAATGATAGCCATTTAAATGGTAACACAAAATATTTTATTCTAGCAACTTTCTAAGATTATCCAAGCAATGTTTAAAATGTGTCCCTGGTTTTGGGCCTTTGTCCCCCCCTAATAAATGTTGACTTTTTGCAGATTTCTTGTGCTGCAAAGTTGAGAGATATGGCTGAGTGTCAAGTGGATTTTACAAGGAGCTGAGAGCTTCAGGGGGAAGAGAAGTTTAGTGCTGCTTATGCCAAGTCTGTTTGCATTGTTAGTAGCACAACAGGTGGTATACTTGCTTTTTGATGCAGAAGGATGTGGGTTCTACTCCCACAGTATGTAGATGGATTGCTGATACTGTACTATGTTGTACTTTAAAGGGGGTGGATGCTACAATCCTGATAATATCCTTTTTTGGAGGACATACCTAGTAACTATGAACCTGTTATCAGTTTGCCATTCATTTCCTATTACAAAATTACTAGCTTATCATTTTTTAATGTAACATAGGTAATTTATTCTTCAAGGGCAACAGGCACTTTATTTGTAGATGAAACAATGAAAAAGTTGTTTGCTAGCAGTAACCTCTTCATTAGTTACAGATCTCTTTAATGTGGAGTTATTTATATGAATTTTACTTTTGCAGAGATTGTGCATATTTACTGATATTGGTGGATTGTAATGACAGCAGTTTGAGTAGACATTTATGATGGAAATGTTCTGAATAGGGGAGTTTTGTCATTAATGGTTCATATATTTTGTTTCATTGCTTACTGGAAAAATGCTCAAAACAAATTTAAAACACATTCTGACAAGTGTGCTGTATTATTCAAGGAATATAATTTAATACAATCAGGAAGGTGAATCAAAGAGCACATGTACGTTTTCATGGTCCTAAATATGTGTGCAAGTGGTGTATGATTTGAAAACAGCCCAAAGGTAAACTTTATCTGCCACTGGCGAGATGCATTTTGTTTGAATGTGAGTTTCAATGCTATTTCAATGAATGTGAGTTTCAGGGGCAGAGAAGTATTTATGTTAAGTCTGTTTTCATTGTGAGAATGTATAGCTTTGTTTAGCAAGATGTCTGCCAGTGTTTGTGCTATAAAATGTAAAATAAAAGTTTTAAATGAAATCCAAATAATCATTGCAGAAGTAAAACATAAAGCACTGTGCACATTACAGTATTTATGGCAAATGGGGGAGAAATAGCCAAGTAATAGGGCATTGAAATGGCTGCAGGGGTGGAGGGCTATGTATGGGGGGCCCCATTTGACCATGATTTTGTGAGGGAGGAGGGCGACAAACGCAAAGACTGCCCCGGGTGTCACAAACTCTGGCTATGCCACTGCTTGTACTCCTGAGCTGAGATTGAAATACGTCCACAAGAATTAATTTTCTAAACTGGTTGACAAATTGAATAAATAAATAAATGAATAAATACATTTTTTAAAATTTATTTAACATTTGTTTACCGGGAAAGTCTGACTTGGAACAAGCCCATTTTCAGCAGAAGCCTGGGGAGAAACACTCCATAAGCATGTCTTTGTATCATGGGAGGAAACTGGAGTAGGAAGGACATGCAGACTCCACACAGAAGGCACCCCAGCCAAGAACTGAACCGGAGAACTTCTTGCTGTGAGGTGACAATGCAAACCACTGTGCCACTGCACCATCCAAAGTATAAATAAATTACTAAATGAGTTAGTACTCTCTAGCTAACCCCAAGGATTTCCTCACTTGCTTCTTATAACCTGTAATAGTCAGGTTTGTCACTTCCTCTAGTTTTTCTTTCTGGGACCCCCCCACACCTATTACCTAACCTAAATATTTAATCTGTGTAATGTGTAACTTGATCTTGGAGGCATTAACATTTACCTTGGCTTGTCTCTGGGAATGTGACACAGCGTGTACCTCAGGTAGATGTGAGTTCCAGACTTCAGAGCAGATTGCAGCATTACCTCAGTAAGTAGCAGGATATTTGGTTATAGGGTTCAGGGCTTTGTCCATTAACCTTTATGAGAGTGTGCAAGTGTGCCATATAACCTGAATGGAAGGGCAGTACAGTGGTAGAGGCCCTCTTTCTGGTATTGAACAGGCTGTCTTTTTTTATTTTTTTTTTTTGCTTCAGCTGTTAGAGGGTTTGCTGGTACCCATTTGCTAGATCTAATTTGCCTTCCCTAACCTTTCTGTTAGTTAATCTACCCTGGTCTTTGCTTAGCTGTCAAATTTTGAAATGCTGTTCAGCCTCCTAAAGCCATTATGGAATCTGTTTCATCAGACTTTGGGACTAATGCTGTGGGGCTGTTCTATTCACATTTTTGACTCCTCTGTTACCCCACCTTAAGTATTTTTGTCCTTCCTCCTGCAAAGCCTTTGTCTGTCACCCTGATATTCTGTGATGTTTTAAATTAACCTCTTCCTCTGGAACTGTCTCAGTATGTTAGTTCTAAAAATACTTCCTTGTTTCTTAATAGAAACATCTTTAACTCTTGTTCCTGTTGCTTAGCTAGTGAGTCATATACCCACATTGCAGGTGTAGAAGTAATTTGTTTTCAAAATAACTAAAATATATCAAAACCCATTTGTATTAATGGCTTACCAATATCCATTCCAATACATTCAAATGGCCCCTCTGTGTTATGGATCAAATTTTCTGAAGCCTGCATGAGGGCCTGTCTTCTTGCATTCAGGGCATGCAGCACAGATGGTCTCCGTTTTATTTCATTATTCCGGTTAGTAAAACCTTGATAGGATCTAATGCAGCACAGATGGTCTCCATTTTATTTTGTTATTCCAGCCAGTAAAACCTTGATAGGATCTAATGCAGCACAGATGGTCTCAGTTTTATTTCATTATTCCGGCCAGTAAAACCTTGATAGGATCTAATGCATCACAGATGGTCTCAGTTTTATTTCATTATTCCGGCCAGTAAAACCTTGATAGGATCTAATGCAGCACAGATGGTCTCAGTTAAGTAATTGGAAGGATGTGTAGGAAGTCACAACATTTTGTTCTGCCTCTTCCCCCTACAACTTCAGCTCTGTTTTCCCTTACCATGCTCAAAGTGTTAACACATAGTGGATTTATAATGCCTTTTTCTGGTATTTCCTTAGGGTCAGTCTGTCGTGAGGCAGAAGACACTGCCTCCTTTCCTACCAACACAGGCATTGGGGTTGCTGTGTCTAACTTATCTTACAAAGACCACTCGTACCAGTATTTTTTAGTCTCATTTGCAATCTGTGCCTTATTTTTCCCTGTTCTCTTTCTTTATAAACCTGCTGCATAGATTATTTTTTTCTGTTTAGGATTCCTGTATTTTGGCTCAACTGGATTGCTATTACAGCTCTGTTCTAGGTTGTCTGTCAGTATATACTAACCACTCCTTTATCTTTTCTTCTGTAGGTTCATCGTCCTCTGAGTTATTGTGAGTGAATGCCACTTTATCACTTTTCCCTTTGTTTAAGTTTCTTTCACTCTGCAAAGGCTACCTCAGAAGATAATTTATCTTCAGCTTTGTTTTTTCCTTACGTCCATGTACTTTTTGCCTTGAGTCTTCCTTTAATCGAGCTTTCTGTGATTCTTCTATGGATCACTTCTTCTTCTTCGTCATCTTCTTCTTTTTCTTTCGGCTGCTCCCATTAGGGGTCGCCACAGCAGATCAACTGTCTCCATTTCTTCCTGTACTCTGCATCTTGCTCTGTCACACCAACCACCTGCATGTCCTCTCTCACCAAATCCATAAACCTTATCTTAGGCCTTCCTCTTTTCCTCTTACCTGGCAGCTTCATCCTTAGCATCTTTTTCCTAATATACTCTGCATCCCTCCTCAGCACATGTCCAAACCAATGTAATCTCACCTCTCTGGCTTTGTCTCCAAACCTTCCAACCTGGGCTGACCCTCTAATATACTTATTCCTAATCCTGTCCATCCTCGTCACACCCAGTGCAAATCTTAACATCTTTAACTCTGCCAAAATAATAACTGACGGCATGTTACTTGGTGTCTTTTGCTTCAGGCAACTGATGCTCTAAGAACAGGAACACAACCACAGGAGTGGAACAAGTATCTTCACAGGCACAAACAGCAAGTATAAACCAGCAAAAAATGTGAAGGACACAAACATGGGAAATACATAACTAAAACAGGATGCACTTTATTAAATAAAACAAAAACGGACAAGCACTTTCATCTCAAAATTTAACACTTATAGGTTCATAGGTTCATACTAGGCTATTTGCCCTAGGGCATTTATAAGCCTGGCCAGAGTGTGTGTGGCTTTCACCACCCCTTAGGATGAGAATACTATACCCATTAGTTTGCTGTGACTCTGTCCAACAGTGACACAGAGATGATTCCCGGGGTAAACCTACGATCTCCCATCCACTCGTCAAGATTTCTCTTGAACAGAGTCAGTGAGGGGCTCTGCCTCACATGGACTGGGATTCTGTTCCATAGTGTAGGGAGTCTCTGGGTGATGAATCTGTCCCTCCAGCATGTCCTATTTATATCCGTGTTGAGGTTTAAGTCTCTTGCTCTCGTGGCTCTGGTGGATTTGGATTTTTTGAGGTGGAGCATGTCCATTAATTTTGGGTTGGACATGGCCTTGTATGTCAGGCACAGATCACCTCTGAGCAGACGGTATGCGACTGAATAGAGCTGGAGTTTCTTCAGTCGGGCATCGTATGACATATGTTTGAGCCCCTTTATCCTTTTGGTGAGGAACTTTTGGGGTCTTTCCAACTGCTGCAGGTGTCGGGTAAGGTACATTCCGAATGGGGCGACTGGGATCCACAGATCCTTACAAAATTCTAAAACAACTAATTCATAGATAATAGCATCCAATCACAGAAAAGATGCAAATCACAGAACAATTCTAAAAATATTGAATGGATTGACACAAAACATCAAAACCAATTGTATCATCTAAAAATAGACTTGTTTGAAGATGCCATTTCATAGGTACCCTCACATTCAAGCTAAGATCCCTTACCTACTGTCAGATGTATGGTCCAAACTTCTCAGCAGGCTGATTCATGAAAACTAACAACCAATCATAAAAAGAGGAGCAAGCCACATTACACTTTTAAAAATGACCCAGCGAGCTAACTCTGTTGGTGCTCAGAGGGACACTTTTAAGAAAACCTGAGTACTTTTGTTCCATTGTTGCATTTGATCTTGGAGGCATTTTACAAGTTGTGAGTCAGATTTTGCAGCTATGTCTGGGATACAACTAGATCCCAGAGAAAATAATATAATTTACAGTGATAAATATCTAGCTCTTGAAGAATTGCAAGAGAAGGATGAACTGGTTATCCGCCTAGTGGATAAGGGAGAGCTATGGTCCTCATGGATAGAGCTTTTTACTCCAATAAAATGCTCACTCTTTTGTCAGACACTGCCAAATATTCTGTTGTTAACAAGGAAGAAATTGATGGAATCATTTGTAATGTACATCGTGAGTTGTATGGTTGTGTTACGAGTAGAGAGATTAGACTAGAACTTTCTGATGATATAAAGGTTGATTTTCCTTTAGTATCTGTCATATATGGACTTCTGAAAATACATAAACATCCTACCCTTCCACCGATGCGACCTATTGTTTTCTGGAAGGGGTTAGTTAATGGAGACTTTATCTATTTAGTTAGTTTAGATGTCTGATCTTTGTTTATAGTTATCCACAATGCATTGGGGTTAGATTTTGTCAGGGACTTTCTTGTGACAAATACTGAGTTCTCTGCAAAAATTAGTTTGTTTATTGAACTTATTTTGAACAACAGTGTTTTTCTATTTGAGGACAAACATTATTTACAGAGGCTTGGAATAGCAATTGGTACATCCTGTGCCAATAGTTATGCCAATTTGGTTCTGGCACATTGGTAGTGTACCCAAGTCCTCAAACTAAATGATTTTCATACACATATTAAGGTCTATCAACATTTTGTTGATGATGTATTTTTGCTATGGACTGGTCCACAAGCTGAATTATTAGAGTTTGCTGCGTTTCTTAGTTCCTCTACTCCTCCTCCCTGGTTTTATGTCAGCAAGACTAACCGCTCTTTCAGGGAGTGGATTCATGAGCATTTATATTATATCAGAACTTCAAGTGAGAATAGTGCTTTAGCTATTGGACGGCACAGTGGTGTAGCGGTAGCATTATCACCTCACAGCAAGAGGTTCTATGGTTTGATTCTCGGCTGAGGTGCCTTCTGTGCGGAGTCTGCATGTCTGCCCTGCATTTGTGTGGGTTTCCTCCAGGTGCTCCATTTTTCTCCCACATCACAAAGACATGCATCTGGAGTGTTCCTCCCCAGGCCTCTGCTGAAAACTGGCTTCATTCCAAGTTGGACTTTCCTGGTAAACAAATGTTAAATAAATAAAATTTCTGAGTTCTGGTACTGCACATTCTTTTGTTTTTTTTTTAGTTTTGCAAATCTGTCAGCATAGTTCTAGATTAGGGGGTGTCACTAATAGGATTGAAGAGAAGGAGCTTCGATGGATAATATGCCTGAAGGCAGATAAGGTATTTGGCATAAATGAGTGTGTACCAATCAAACTGTACCTTAAAATATCCCCCTCTTTAGGTGAATGGACCAACTGTAATGTTTAGAGTTGGCTCATTGGGTACTTTTTAGAGCTATAATGTGGCTTGCTCCTCTTTTTTGATTGGTTGTTAGTTTCCATGAATCAGCTAGGCCGCTAAGAAGTTTGGACCATACATCTGACAGCAGCTAAGGGATCTTGGCTTGAATGTGAGTGTAAATATGAAACCCCATCTTCAAACACTCCTATTTTTTAGATGATCTGATTGGTTTTGATGGTTTGTGTTAATCCATTCAATATATTTAGAATTTTTCTGTGATTTGCATCTTTTCTGTGATTGGATGCTAGTATCTATGAATTAGTTAGTTGTTTTAGAGTTTTGTATGTATCTGAGAAAGCGCTGAGTTTTGGGGTGAAAGCGCTTGTCCATTTTTGTTTTATTTAATAAAGTGCATCCTGTTTTAGTTATTTGTTTGCCATGTCTGTGTCCTTCACATTTTTTGTTGGTTTATACTATGATGCTCTAAGAATTTCATCTTGACCACCTTTAAAGGACCCATTTTCTGTTTTACACTGAAAAAAAATGATTTTAGAACTCTAACCAGGCAGTGTTTCTTCCTGTTTAACTACACAAGTGAAGTTTTTTATTAATAAACTTCTCCTTTTAAATACTTGTCTGCTGCTTAGAATTCTCCATTTCTAGAAGTTTCTGTTTCAGCTTGACTAAAAGTTTAGAATTCTCCTCAGGTTGCATATTTTTCATGCTTTCTAACTCCATTCCCTGGAATACACCATTTCATTGAGTGATTCCTTCACTTTATTTCTGCTAGCTGCTTCTATCTCCTACTTTGCCACACTTTCAGACTGCAGTGTGTCAGTAAACTACTCATTTCCTCCTCCTAACTCTGTTTATAAAGGCTGCTCTGCCATTGGTATGTGGTAACACATGGTACAGGATCTATTCATAGGTTCATAGGTAGGTATTAGGCTATTGGCCCTAGGGCCTATATAAGCCTAGCCAAAAAGGTACCCTGGCTTTCGCCACCCAAGAAAATTATTTGCCTGTGCCCCTGTCGAGCAGAGCCACAGAAGTGATCCCCAGGGTGAATTTCCTATTTCTCATCCAATCATCAAGATTTTTCTTGAAGAGTGCTAATGAGGAGCTTTGTTTGATATAGATAGGTAGTTTGTTCCAGAGTATGGAAAGTCTCTGGGACAGGAATCTATCCCTCCATCTTGTTCTGTTTATTATGGTGACAAGGTTTAGGTCCCTAGAGCGTGTAGCTTGGACGGACTGGGATTTCTTTAAGTGGAGCATGTCCAATAGCTCTGGGTTTTAACTAGCTTTGTATGTTAGGCAGAGATCGCCTCTGAGCAGGCGATATG
Source organism: Protopterus annectens (assembly GCF_019279795.1). NCBI lineage: Eukaryota > Metazoa > Chordata > Ceratodontiformes > Protopteridae > Protopterus > Protopterus annectens. The sequence goes on along the minus strand of NC_056747.1, from coordinate 1,472,304 downwards.
TGACGGAGTAAAGCTGGAGTTTTTTGAGACGGTCTGCGTAGGACATCTGTTTGAGGCTGGTAATCCTCTTTGTGAGGTATTTCTGCAGCCTTTCCAGTTGTTATAGACGTCTTATGAGGTACATACCAAAATGGGCATTGTACTATATAATGGGTCTAATGAGTGAGGAGTAGAGGGGAACAATGACCTCTTTTTTCCTGGATGAGAAACTTTTTGTGATGAGGTGTGCCACATAGAAGGATTTCCTGACTACTGTGGCAATGCGATTATCAAAGGAGAGACTACTGTCCACCTGTGTCCCAAGGTCTCTTATTGCACTTTCAGTGTTAAGTAGACTACCGCCTATGTGGTAGTTTATGGGTACAGAGTTTTTACCAAAGGGGATGACAATGCACTTTTTGGCACACCAGACATCTGTCTCAGTGAGGCCCTTTTGTAGGATGTCCACATCATTAGGAGTTTTGATTATGGCTCCTAGTTTGCAGTCATCTCCGAACTTCATTAGCCAAAGACCTTCTGTGTTAGCCTGTACTTCAGAGAAGTAGATACCAAACAGGAGAGGACCCAGGACTGAACCCTGTGGTACTCCGCTTGTCAATGGTCTGAAGTCGGATTTGGAGTCTGCTACTTTCACAGTGTGGGTTCTGTCAGTGAGCTAGTTGGCAACCCATCTTATGATATAGGGATTTATACCTAATTTGGTGAGTTTATCTATAAGTCCTGAGTGGGGGATGGTGTTGAACACCTTGGCGAAATCAAGATAGGGTGTGTGAACCACCTTACCCTTGACTACAGCTTTGGTGACTGCTTCAAAGAAGTCTGTCAGGTTTAGGAGACATGATCTGCCTTGTACAAACCCGAACTGGGTGGGGTCCAGAGTTTGGAGATTACCAATGTCTTTGTTTCTAAGTTCCATGACCAGGCTCATCAGGCTAATGGGGCGGTAGTTCCCAGGGTCCATGGTGGCTCCCCCTTTGTGGAGTGGGATAACCATCACTGTGCACCATTCAGTGGGCACAAAGCCTGAGGTGAAGCTATGATTGAACATGGTGCTTAGGTGTGGTGTCAGTTTGTTCTGTAGTTCGTGCAGAACGCAGCCTGGGATGTTGTTAGGTCCCATGGATGCTGTGTTCTTGGCTTTGGAGAGTGTGTTTTTTACCTGTGCAGCCATGATTACAGGAACTTTGCATTCTTCTGGCATAGAGATGGGCCCTTTAGGGGGTGAGAGGGGGTAAATTTAGCACTGAATCTATCTGCCAGGATGTTGGCAATATTAGTTGGTTCTGTATATTTAGTGCCATTGTGCTGTAACTCAGAGCAGATCTGAGTGTTGCCATTTAGATTCTTGACATAGCTGTAGAATACTTTGTGGTTGTCTTTAGAATCAGTGGCGATTTTGTTAACTTCCAGAACCTTAGCCTAGATATTTGGGAGGCCCATTTACCTTTATAAGTGTACCTGGTACTTGCTCCCCTCTTTTTCCAGGTTAGGTAGAGGTGTTTCTGTAGACTTTTTCACCTGCTTATAACTCTTTCCCACTGATAAGATAGTCTATCAAAAGGAATACCTTCTTCTCATTTCCTTCACATATTTTATATATATATATAATTTATATATTTATATATATTTATATATAATTTATATATTTTAATGTGGGGGAAATATTTATTTATTTGCTTTGATTACCGGGATAGCTTGACTGAGCATATCACTGGAGGCACAGGGAAAAAAAGCTACAAACGACAGTACACTTGAAGGTACAGAAATCATAATATTAAAGAAATAGTCCAAAAACAATACATTTTGAGACACAGTACAGAGAAATAACATTTCAGAGACAATATAAATTAATAGCAGTACTTGCAGAGAAAGCATAAATGTGACAGGTTAACATTTGCATTAGTGAATCATTTAGGCATAGTACAGTAAGGATTGTGTAGTAAACTATAAAAGAAAGATAAAACAAGTAGTAGGCATAGTCTACAACTGTAATTGCAGAGAGATGGCTACAAAGTATGTTTTAAAGAAGAGGAAAGTGATGTAAAGAGGGATTTATTGAGTAATGAGACGGATGAACGGATGAACCTATGAGAAAAAATGATATTTGTGTTTTAACCTTTGAATTGTACTGGAATAAAGCCATGAATCCATAAGATATTGTTTTAAATGCATCTTGAAATGTTACATGTATTTATTTGTGTACTTAGGGTAGGGACTGAGTTCCACAGTTTAGAAATGTAGTTTCAGTGAGTCACCAGATGTGTTGTTGGCTTTTGTAACTATCAACTGTTGTGTATCTTTATAATGAAGAGTTCCAGTTGGAAAGTACAGGGAAACAGGATTTTTGTAGAGATGGGCATTTTTCAGGTTCATGAATTATGTTGTCTGCTATAAGTAGTTGAGAGAAGCTTAGGTTATGACGCAGTTCTGTCCATTCTAAGTGTTTTAGAGATAGGCAGTGGTGAGGTTTATGTGGAAGATTTATAGTGAATACAGCTACGTTACTGTAGCATTTGTTCCAATTTCCTAGTTAGAGTAGCTTGCAAGTTGTTATACGTAGGAGCAGCAAAGAGAGGATGATGGGGAAAATGAAGGTTTGGGTTCTGTTTTCTAGCAAAATCAGTGGTTAATATTTTATCCTAAAGAGGACACCAAGTTTTGGGTGAAATTTTTTATTGCTTGTTTTAACTGGTAGTCATATTTCACATTTTCATCTATCTATACTCCAAGTGCTTTGGCATGGGTTTCTAGTTCAGTTTTTCTATTATTGGATGAGGTTATGTTAAATGTAGTTTTTATAGTTGTTTTGGTGTAACTAAAAGTAGTTTGCTTTTTTGGAATTTAGTAATAGCTGATTACCATTTAGCCTTGATTCAAAGGAATTATAAAAATTAGTGGGTCTTTATTTGCAGTTAGTTTATAGATTTGGCAGAACACATCACGGAGAAGTGGTCCGTGTATCATACAGTGGAGGCATACCTTCTCGCTGTGCAGAGGAAGTTTATCAATTAGTTGAGTAACAAGAGTTTGAGTATTGAACCTTTGGGGACTCCTACTGATACTGGGAGAAAGGATGAAACGTCACTTTTCCGTTTTACTGATTTATTAGGAAGGTAGCTATGAAACCAGGATAGACATACATTAGCAACGTTAAAGGAGGAGACTTTCTTTAGTAGTTTTTGGTGTGATACTGTGTCACATGTCTTGGTACGTCTAGGAAAAGAGCAGCAACAAGGTTATAATCATTTCTATGTGGGTTTTCAGTATTAATGAAACTGTGGTGGGCAGTGGCAGGTTTACAGTATTAATGAAACTGTGGCGGACAGTGGCAGATTTACAGTATTAATGAAATTATGGCAGGCAGTGACAGTAGGTTTACAGCACTAATGAAACTGTGGTGGGCAGTGGCAGAAGGTTTACAGCATTAATGAAACTGTGTTGGGCAGTGGTGGCAGGTTTACAATATTAATGAAATTGTGTCAGGCAGTGACAGTACGTTTACAGTACTAATGAAACTGTGGTGGGCAGTGGAGGTAGGTTTACAGTATTAATGAAACTGTGGTGGGTATTGGCAGTAGGTTTACAGTATTAATGTGGTGGGCTTTGATGGTAGGTTTACAATATTAATAAAACTGAGGAGGGCAATGACAGTAGGTTTACAGTATTAATGAAACTGTGGCAGGCAGTGGCGGTAGGTTTACAGTACTAATGAAATTGTGACGGGCAGTGGCCATAGGTTTACAGTGTTAATGAAACTGTGGTGGGCAGTGGCAGTAGGTTTACAGTATTAATGAAACTGTGGCAGTCAGTGGTGGTAGGTTTACAATATTAATGAAACTGTGGCGGGCAGTGGTAGTAGGTCTACAGTAATAATGAAACTGTGTTTGGCAGTGGCGTTAGGTTTACAGTAATAATGAAACTGTGTTCGGCAGTGGCGTTAGGTTTACAGTATTAATGAAAATGTGGTAGGCAGTGGTGGTAGGTTTACAGTATTAATGAAACTGTGGTGGGTAGTGGCGGTAGGTTTACAGTAATAATGAAGCTGTGTTAGGCAGTGGCGGTAGGTTTACATTATTAATGAAGCTGAGGAGGGCAGTGACAGCAGGTTTACAGTATTAATGAAACTGTGGCAGGCAGTGGGGGCAGGGTTATAGTATTAATGAAACTGTGGTAGGCAGTGGTGGTAGATTTACAGTATTAATGAAACTGTGGCAGGCAGTGATGGTAGGTGTACAGTATTAATGAAACTGTGGTGGGCAGTGGTGGTAGGTTTACAGTGTTACTGAAACTGTGGTGGGCAGTGGCAGGTAGGTTTACAGTATTAATGAAACTGAGGAGGGCAGTGGTGGTAGGTTTACAGTAATAATGAAACCGTGTTCAGCAGTGGCGGTAGGTCCACAGTATTAATGAAGCTGAGGAGGGCAGTGACAGTAGGTTTACAGTATTAATGAAACTGTGGCAGGCAGTGGGGGCAGGTTTACAGTATTAATGAATGAAACTGTGGTGGGCAGTGGTGGTAGATTTACAGTATTAATGAAACTGTGGCAGGCAGTAGTGGTAGGTTTACAGTATTAATGAAACTGTGGTGGGCAGTGGTGGTAGGTTTACAGTGTTACTGAAACTGTGGTGGGCAATGGCGGTAGGTTTACAGTATTAATGAAACTGAGGAGGGCAGTGGCTGTACTGTGGTTATACTGTGGTTATAGGGTGGAAACAGTTCTGAGCTGGCAACAGGAAGTTTTTATTAGAGATCTATTTCATTTGCTGAGTTTGGATACATTCTGAAGTATTTTGGCCAGTGGGGGTGAAGATGGCTATAATTTGTTTAGGGATATGGAGAGTAGGAAGAGAGGAGATACTGATACAGGAGACTACTGTTTTTATGAAGTGTGTGTGTTGAATTGTGTATAAGTGGATTGTAAGTACAAGGTTGTTTTTGGAGTTGGTTGACTTCAGTGGTCTGGAATTAGTAGTTGGTTAATGCTAGACCAGAAGATTTGGGGGGGGGGGTATTCTGATTAGTTAACTGGAGATTTGTGTAGTGTGACCTATCAGCTTTGATCAAATATTTTGTAGTGTTTCTCAGGTACGTCGAATTCTGAAGATTGGTAGTGCCTTTATCCTGCTTCTGTTTTTTCCAGGATATGTCTTTTTGTGACATAATTTGTATATCAGGCCTATAGCAGCAGGGTTATCTTTTACTCATTTTGTTCTGATGGGAGCAAGTTTATTCAGGATGCTTAGGAAAATACTATTGAATTCAGTTAGATCCTCATTTAGAGGGATAGATTTCAGAATGTTCCAGTTGCAGGGTTTTATGTTGTGGATGTGAGTTTCAGTATTGAAAGAAGCTAATTTATGCACATCACTTTCTGATGCCTTTTTGAATATGTTTGAAATTTCTTATAATAAAGGTAAGGAGACAGTCACTTAGGAAGTCTGGAAGAGTTCCAGAGCAAAAGATATTGTTAGGTGCTGAGGTGAGAATCTAGTCTAAGATTGATTCTGTGTTACTGATTTTGTTAAATCTAGTTCGAGAAGTAATCGTCTGGGTGGGTAAGGCTGTATAAATTAATGGCATCTGTGCTAACTTCAGATTTTCTGGGGGTAATGGTGTTTTTTTATCTGGGGTCAGTTTAAGATGATATGATGTAAATGGATTTGTGTTTATTATGTTTTAGAACAGAGAGGAGCACTTCATCAGTACTGAACGGGGGTGGGGTGTGTCGAACAAGAGAGAGCTGTAGGGTGTTTTTATAGATTGTAGCAACTCCACCGGCTCTTCTCCTTTAAATTGTGTCGGATCTAAGAATGTTGTAGCTTGCTGGTGAGATCTAGTCGTCTTTTATTTCTTGTTTTTTAAATCTTTTATTTCTTGGTTTAGCTGTGTCTTATTGATGACTATGATATCTGGGAACTAGTGAGCTAGCCACACATGGAAGGCTGGTAGTTTGCTACACATGCTTCACAGGTTTATGTTGAGTAGCTGTGGTCCTGAGGGTTTAGTAGAGGAGGATATGTTGGTGGAAATGGAGTTTAAAGGGGACAGATGTGAGGTTTGAGAGGGGTTTCATGCCCTGGATTGGGGTGGATGTCACCACTCAGTTTTACATTTAATGAATAGTACTGAAGAAATAGTAGCCACTTTTATTTTACGTTTAACACTGGTGCTGCGGTAGCATTGTCGCCTCACAGTAAGATGCTGTCCGGTTAGATTCTCAGCTAGAGCATCTTCTCTGTGGAGACATGCGTGAATGGGCGTACCTTCATTGAAGGTTGTGCATCAGGGCTGCCAACTCGGCATGTAAAAATCAACTGCCAATCATTAGCAGACCGGAGTTCTGCTGTGGTGACCCCTAACTGGGAAAAAGCCGAAAGACACATACATGCATACATACTAAATTTAAGTCACAAGATTTTTTTGCCAGTAGTTTCTGTATACTGTACTTAGAAACAGCACAGCCTGTCATATCATAACACAGGGCACGCATGTCCACATCTGCATACTGTACTTAGAAACAGCACAGCCTGTCATATCATAACACAGGGCACGCATGTCCACATCTGCATACTGTACTTAGGAACAGCACAGTCTGTCATATCACAACACAGGGCACGCATGTCCACATCTGCATACTGTACTTAGGAACAGCACAGTCTGTCGTATCATAACACAGGACACTCATATATTCATAGATTCACAACTTGGGGGGGGGGGCTTTCTAAGCCTAACCAAGTTTTCCTGAAAGAATAATGATGTCATGCATCCAAACAGGACATTGAGGGCCAGACATTTATAAGTTACCTCTGTCCATAAGGGACAAGGGTGCCAGGCCCGGTGTAAACTTCCTATTCCCCATCCACTGTCCTAGGTTATGCTTAAACTGGGTAACAGACAAACTTAGCTTCAAAAGGATGGGAAGCCTGCTCCATATGAGGGGCAGTCTCTGGGACACACATCTGTCTCTCCAGCATGTTCCTTTTAAGCCACATACAGATTTCAGTTCCCTATACCTTGTATTTCTGGTACGTTGACTTATGAATATGTAGGAGATTCATAAGTGTGGGGCTTTGTGGATCCCTTGTAAGCCAGGCATAGATCACCCCTCAGCAATCTATAGCAGACTGAGTGGAAGGAAATGGCTTTAAGGTGCTGTGCATAAGGCAGATTTTGTTACATCTTGTAAGGAAGCTTTGGGGTTGCTCTAGTTGCTGCGTATGCCTGGTCTGGTACATACCAAATGGAGCACTGTACGCTATGATTGGTCGAGCACTGTACGCTATGATTGGTCGGGCACTGTACGCTATGATTGGTCAGATAAGGGTGGAGTACAGTGGGATAATGACCTCTTTGGACCTAGTTGCCCTGGCCTTACTTATAAGTGGTGCAGTATAAAAGGATTTCCTCATCACTGTGACCATGTGGTGGTCGAAGGTAAACCTACTGTCTACATGTGCAGTCAGATCCCTGTCCACTGAATCAACTCTTAGGGGCATATTATCAACATGGTAGTTAGCTAGGATGGTTCACTTCCCACAGGGTACAATTATGCATGTCTTAGCATTGAGTTTAAGACCGTGGCTTAGACACCATTTGTTAGTCAGAGATAGGTCTTCTTGAAAAAATGCTAGTGTCTGCAGGGGAATCAATGCAATCACCTGCAAACTTAGTCAGCCATAAACCTTAAGCATTTGCTTCCACATCAGAGAAATAGATGCCAAAAAGGAGTAGGCCCAGTAATGATTCCTGTCTGACTCCTTTAGTGACTCACCTGTTTTGACCTCCAGGGTCCTATCAGTGAGCCAGTTGGCTATCCAGTGGGTGATAAAAAGGGTTTCTGTCTAATTTAGTGAGCTTTTCTATAATGCTTCTGTGGGGTATTGTATCAAAAGCCTTGGCCAGGTCAGAGGAAGCTATGTGCACAGTCTTACATTCATCCAATGCTTTGGTGACTTTCTCAAAAAAATCCGCCAGATTTAAAAGGCATGACCTTCCTTTAACAAAGCTGAACTGTCATGGGCCAGCATTTACAAGTTACCTATGTTCTCATTTATCAGTCCATGAGGATTCTTTCCATGTCCTTACATATGAGACTGGTCAAATTTATGGGCCTGTAACTACCTGGATCTGTGGTTGCTCCTCCTTTGTGCAGAGGAATAATTGTAGCCATCTTCCATTCCTTGGGCACAACACCTGACTGTAAGCTCCAGTGGAAAAGTGATCCAAATGGACCAGAAAGGTCATGTTTCATGCTATTTAGTAAGCATGCAGGGATGTTAATTGGGCCCATCGATGCAGTGTTTCTGGTCTTAGAAAATGCATTGAAGACCTGTTCCCTAGAAATGGTTGGAGAGTGGTGGTATGTGGTATTGCGTTAGGACTATGGGGGGGGGGGGGATTTCAGCAGAAATTGTCAACTGAAAGGTTATTAATGGCCTCTGGTTTAATCCTTTTTAATTTCTCCAAATCTTTTGGGTTTCTAATACCATGATGGGAATGGACCTCATTCCTAAGTCAAAGTATGATTAAGGTTCATGAAATTAGTATTGTTTCAGTCTTTCATGTCAGCCAGAAGTGGTCTTCACAGCACTCACAATGTGCCCAGTAATGACTCCTTCTGTAATTTGTATGAAGTTACATGTATTGGTAACATATCTAAATATGACTGTAGATTCTTTTTTATACGACCCATTGCTCCTACTACTATTGGAACTGTTTGGGTATCTTTCTTCCACGTTGCTCTCATTTCCGCCTGCAAATCCTGATATTTTATGACTTTGTCTCTCTGTATGCAAGATACTGTAGTCACTGGGTGTAGTAATTTCAATGACCAAAGTTATTTTCGTCTTCTTTTCATGGACCACTATATCTGGTTTTCTCACTTCTGTCTTTTGAACTGTTGGTAATGGGTGATCCCATGTGATGTAGACTTCATTTTGTATGATGCTTTGTGGCTCATGTTCCCAGTGTTTTTCAGCTATGTCAGTATTATAACATTTGCATAATCCCCACTGCAACAGTCTTGCCACATTACTATGCCTTTCAGTATGCAGTCCTTCTGCCATTAGTATGTCACAACCAGAAACAAGGTGTGCTACTGTTTCCAATTTGTTTTACAAAACCTACATTTTATTAGTTTCTCCCACATGTTCAATGGACTTTGTAAACCAGTGTGTACATACTCCAAGATCTTGGGTCACCAATATTAGCCTTTCATCTCTTGGTTTGAATTCACCTCTTCTTAACCATTCCTGCATTCCGTCTTGATCAACATGAGGTTGTTGCAGGAGTTTTCTATACTTGCAACTACATTTATGCATTTTCCACATATCTTGCCTTCTCATCTGGTCCTTCACCTTATATTCTTTCTTTTGTTTTTTGGCACATTCAGTTGCTGCCTGATTTTTATCTACTTCTGGTTTGCTTTCCACCCCCTCTTGATGCAGATATGCTTTTGCTAGACTAAGAAGGGAACTAATCTTAGATTTATTCTCCTCATGTTTAAAACTTTCACAATGTTTGTTTCTTCAAATTTAGCCTTTGAGGTATTAATTAACCCTCTTTGCTGCCTTTTTAGATTGGTTAGGATTTTTTAGGATTTGCTTCTCTTGTGCTTGGCAAAGATTTTTTTCTTTTGTTGTATAACTTAGTGATATTACGTTTCCACCAGGTGGCTTGTCTTTTGAGTTCCCGCTCACTCTACACAGATGTCAGTATGGCTGTACAAGGATTTTGTAAAAAGTTCAGCATATGCTATGGTGTTTACTGGGCTTGGGGGTGCTTGGAATTTGGCCAAGTTGTTTGGTACTACAAAGAGGTTAGCTTTGGAGTAGTTCATAAAGGGTTTTGTTTCACTAGGTCCCTGGATTTAATTTGGCCACGTTGTTTGGTACTACAAAGAGGTTCGCTTTGGAGTGGACCTAAAGGGTTTTGTTTCACTAGGTCCCTGGATTTAATTTGGCCACGTTGTTTGGTACTACAAAGAGGTTCGCTTTGGAGTAGTTCCTAAAGGTTTTTTGTTTCACTAGGTCCCTGGATTTAATTTGGCCAAGTTGTTTGGTACTACAAAGAGGTTAGCTTTGGAGTAGTTCCTAAAGGGTTTTTGTTTCACTAGGTCCCTGGATTTAATTTGGCCACGTTGTTTGGTACTACAAAGAGGTTAGCTTTGGAGTAGTTCCTAAAGGGTTTTTGTTTCACTAGGTCCCTGGATTTAATTTGGCCACGTTGTTTGGTACTACAAAGAGGTTCGCTTTGGAGTAGTTCCTAAAGGGTTTTGTTTCACTAGGTCCCTGGATTTAATTTGGCCACGTTGTTTGGTACTACAAAGAGGTTAGCTTTGGAGTAGTTCCTAAAGGGTTTTGTTTCACTAGGTTCCTGGATTTAATTTGGCCACATTGTTTGGTACTACAAAGAGGTTAGCTTTGGAGTAGTTCCTAAAGGGTTTTGTTTCACTAGGTCCCTGGATTTAATTTGGCCACGTTGTTTGGTACTACAAAGAGGTTCGCTTTGGAGTAGTTCCTAAAGGGTTTTGTTTCACTAGGTCCCTGGATTTAATTTGGCCACGTTGTTTGGTACTACAAAGAGGTTCACTTTGGAGTAGTTCCTAAAGGTTTTTTGTTTCACTAGGTCCCTGGATTTAATTTTTATTTCAAGCAAGACTGCATTATGGTCATAGCTGATATGCAAGGACATTACATAGAGTGAGGAACATTTCTCCCACATGTTTGTGGGTACAAGGTGAAGGATGTTTGTACCCCTGGTAGGAGAATGGACTAACTGTTCCAGGATGTTGGTAATAACAAAGTTTAGGAATCAGTGCGCTTGCACATTATATAAGATTCACAGTCTATAGAGGGGTAGTTGAGATCCCCCATGAAGATCATTTTGGGTTGAACACTGAGAGAGTCTGTAGTACATTGAGATAGGTAGTATGGGTTTCCTGGGACACTGAGGGGGACCTATAGGTTGCAAGGATATGATATGAAACCCTGTTTATGGTGAGTTGCACATGTATGAGCTCCAAGTGGGTCATACACTTTAACTAATCTGAATGTGAGGTTTTTAATATAGACTCCTCCACCTTTTCTCTCCTCTGCAGTAGCTGGTCTAAAGGTATGAACCTTGCACTGCCAGGGTACTATTCATGACTTTAAACCATGTCTCCATTACTGCACAGATGTCTACACTCTTCCTGGAGAAAAAGGCTTGCAAGATGTGGAGTTTCTTGTTAAGAGTTCTAGCATTGAGCACTACCACCTTCAGATATTCCTTCATAGATTCAGTTAAGTTTGTAGGTTTATATGTTTGGCATTGCCTAAAAAGGCACTATGGGATGGAACAGGTCTTTGCCAACATTTGAAAGCCTAGATGTGATAAGTGCAGACCATCCCTTGCAAAGAGTGTGGTCTGCCAATCCTCCTAGGCTATCAAATATTGTAATATTGTACCCACTTAGACTGACAGCAGAAGCTAAGCCAGTTGTTAAAATCAATCATTTTCTGTTAGTAATATGACATCATCCTTAGAGAAGGTAGTGTGCTGCTCAGTGCTGGGCCCATAGCTGTTGGTAACATGGCATCATCCTTGGAGAAGGTAGTGTGCTACTCAGTGCTAGGTTCATACCTGTTGGTAACATGGCATCATCCTTGGAGAAGGTAGTGTGCTGCTCAGTGCTAGGCTTATACCCGCCTCAGATACATAATCAGAGAGTTCGATCAGGTCTCACTTCATGGAGACAAGCAAGATACATTTCAGGTCATTAACACACACATGGTCTATGATAGAATCATACTGGTTTGTGTAGTTCAGTGACCTGAGTGCCTGTGTGACTTGATGGATCCTAACCCCAGAAAGGCAGCTAAATGTGATTCTCTCCTTATTCGGTCAGGTGAGTTGGAAATCAGTGTGTTTCACTATGGAATCACCAGTGACCAGGAAACTTGGTTGTGCACTGGTTTGCCTTAAGGGCTTAGAACTACAGGCATTGGATAAAGTGTTACTATTTGTACTGTGGGTAATGGCTGAGGACCCTTTTTTAATGATGCTGTGCAGGAGGTCTTAGTGTGTAGGGTCTTCACCCTGTGTAGTAGGTGTGGTGCAAGTGTCACTGACAATTTATTATTTATTTATTTCCAGTTTGATGACCAGGGAAGTCCAATGGGCCAAGCAGAGCCCATTTACAGTGGAGGCCCGGGGAGAAAAGCTCCAAAAGCAGTTAACAGAATATAATACAAGTAAAGTATAGAATATACAGGATACAAAAGCATAAATTTACAATTTAAAATACAAATACAAAATCAGGAAGCATATGTTTAAAGAACACAAGTGTTAATATAAAGAAAGTGAAAAGTAATACAGATAATATAACTAAAAGTGCAAGTCATAAAGTGTTAATACAAGTTTAGTGTTTGTTCTTACAATAATGTTAGTGAAGGGAGGTTTGAAAGAGATGACAGTGTAATTTAGGTGGGAAGGGAGCAGGAACAGTCCCAGTTTGAGGTAAGATAAAATAGAGGAGAGATTTGAAATTAGAGTGGTTGTGAGTACAGCGGGGGGGGGGGGGATTCCATAGTTTAGCTAAGGAGTGTGATAGAAGTAATTGGCCAGGAGATCAAAGGAGTTTATAGATTTTTAGGAGGTTTTGGTTTTCAGATCTAAGAGTATGACTGGGGAGGTAAGGGGTTAAGACAGATGAAAGAGAGGGGCAGATGGAGGGTTGGAATATGAGTTTGTGAGAAGTGGTGAGTTGTATGAATTTCAGGTAATTATGAAGCTCAAGACAGTTTTGGGGTGGAGGGAATGGCAGTGATGGGTGGAGTATTTGGACCCTGTAGCAAGTGTACAGACTTTGTTATAGCAGCTTCCAGTTTGTTTTTTAGGCTAAGCTGGAGATGAGTAAGTAGAGAGGCACCATACATAAGAGAGGGGAGCAGGTAGGAGGAGGCTAGAGTATGTCTGGTAGAAGCGGTTAGATAGCGATTTTGTTTATACAGCAGACCTAGTTTTTGGTGTTTTTATATATTATTTTGGATGTGGATATCGAATTTTAAATGTTCATCAATGGTGACTCCAAGTAGTTTAGTGTGAGGTACAATATCGATTAGAGTGTTATTGTGGCTTTTTATTTTAAAGGAGCTTTTGTCTGTGGTGAAATGTCTCGAAGGAGAGAATATCATGATGTTTGCTTTGTTAGCACTGAGAGTGAGATGGTTGTTTAGCATTCAAGCTTCGGTATTGGAGAAGGCTGTTTGGGTTTTTTGAAGGAGCTCAGAGGGAGAGTTTGCTATACAGATGATTGTGGAATCTTCGGCATACTGGGTCAGTGTAGCATTATCTATGGATTTGTGAAAGTTATTAATGAAAATATTGAAAAGTAAGGGGCTGAGAACAGAGCCTTGGGGGAGGGGCCGAGAATAGAGCCTTGGGGGAGGGGCCGAGAATAGAACCTTGGGGGGTGCCAGAGGGATTGTTGAGAAGGGATGAAGTGGAATTTTTCCATTTAACAGCTTATCTATTAGAGAGAGAGCTTGTAAACCAGGCAATGGAGTAAGGAGAGAAAGTGAGGGAGAAAAGTTGAAATAAAAGCAGAGGATGTGGGACAGTGCCAAAGGCGTTGGCGACATTTAAGTAAAGGGTACATACGATTTTCACAGAGTCGCCTCTATTGGATTCGTTTCGGTTGTATTAGATAGTTCCAGCATTAAAGTGTATTAACACCTTTCACATACTTTATCCATTTCATTAAGAATAAATGGGTTGTCAATGTAAATGAGCATTTGCTACATTGCCTCAGAATACCTATCTCAACCAGACTGACCACAGAGAGAGTTGGGAAGTACGTATCCATGGCTACTGCCCCACTAGGGAGGAATGAGTGAAATTAACATATTGAACGAGTCAATAATACAAGGAACTTGATGAGCAACGCTCAGCTATGCACAAACTAGACGCACAAGTAGTTAAATAAAATCTGACTAGACAGTAATTTAAAGGAAACTTACAGTGTGAGATATTAGTGTCTGCACAGATTACAAGGGTGGATTATGCTGTTAGATATCTGCATCTGTACAGATTACTACTAGCTACTACTGCACAGAGAGCAGCATAGTGCAGAAAAGGTTGAAAAGTACAGATATCAACACAGAAACACTCAATCCAGCAAAAAAACAAGGCCATAACAGTGGATATAGTAATGCAAGTCTTAGCATTTGTAGAGTTTAGCAGAAATCAGCAACACTCTTCTTCTCGATTATCATGGACACCAAACATCGCCAAATGCTTCATGCACAGAGATTCAAATTTTAACAAGCTAGCCCTCTAACCGATTAAATAAAGGCACAATAAGACTTAAACTAGCAATTCCCACCTCAGAAGGGTGTAGGCTACCTTCTCTTCCCACAAACCTTCCTAATGTAAAATAATTGGTTCTGAGCCCAAGTGCCCAATAAAGCCCGGGACTCTGGCCACATTGTATCTACCCTCCTACTTGACCTCTCTAAGGCTTTCAACACTATCTCTCATAATCGTCTTCTAACTAAACTCTCTAAGCTTAACCTAACCCCTTCCTCTCTGAACTGGTTCACCAGTTACTTATCCAATAGATATCAAGCAGTAAAATGGAAAAAAGCCACCTCCTCATTCCTTAACACTCCAACTGGAGTTCCCCAGGGATCCATACTGGGTCCCCTCCTCTTCAATATATTTATAAACGATTTCCGCCACTCCATCCCTTTCACAAATATAATCCAATATGCAGATGTTTCAACTATTATCTGTTCTGCCACCTCCATTCCTACACTTCTAAATCTTACACAAGATGTGTTCTCAACTACCGAAAAATGGATGAAAAAAAAAAAATCACCTAACACTCAATACCTCTAAAACCAAATTAATGGTATTTACCCCCTCTAAAGCCACCTCTTTCAATAGAAGCACATTCTCTATCACTAGCCAAAACAACACATCTCTTGAATTGGTATCAGAGGCAAAAGTACTAGGAGTCCAAACTGACAATCAGCTTAAATTCAACTCCCACCTACAACTAAATATAAAAAAAAAAAAAAACACCAAAAACTTGGCATGCTCTACCGACAAAATCATTACCTCACCCCCTTTACTAAATTCACTCTCTCTACTACATTTCTCATCCCCTCTCTCCTCTATGGAGCCCCACTCCTAACTAACCTACAATCTTCCCTTAAAACACAACTCTCCTCTTGCTATAACAAAATTGCCAAGTCCCTCCCTTTCCTCTGCCTTTAAAATGCACCTCCTCGATAGACTACTAAGATCTAACAACCAAAACCTAATAGAACTCTATAAACCAACTCGTCCCCCAGGTAAAAATTGCCTATCCTATGGTCTAGCATGTCTCTGGAACTCCCTACCACCATCCATCCGTACCACCTCAAACCACTTTTCATTCAAAAAATCTCTTCACTCGCATCTAATATCCCAGTGGGAATGCTTCTGCTCCCACCCCACATAATCTCCTCCCCTCTTTATACTGGCAACATCCATTTCACTTACTCTCCTAACTCATACATCCTGCTCTTGCATGTACTAAGCTAGTTACAATGAATGTATTAGAATGCACCTCTTAAGTGCAAGGTTCCTTAAGATGTAATGGCTTCTCAGTATTTATATTGTAATGTTGTCA